>NC_090726.1:97443344-97478344 GCF_036898095.1 Palaemon carinicauda
TCTATGTGGATGTTGGGGCAGAGGGTGGTGCGTCGGATGGAGGAACATGGAGCAACTGTTCTCTGCATGATGCTGTAGAATACAACAGAGCTGGAGTGCCTCAACCAGAACCACTCCCTAATGATGACCACCCAGTGCCCTATCACTTCGTTGGGGATGACGCCTTTGCTCTACGAACCTGGATGATGAAACCATTCTCCCATCGGTCAGAAGTCCTACGAGAACGCATATATAGCTACAGGTTGTCTCGTGCCCGACGTGTCGTTGAGAATGCCTTTGGAATTTTAAGTCAAAGGTTCCGTTGCTTCTTGACGACGATGCAGCAGAAGCCCAGCACCATCAACCTGATCACCATGTGTGCCTGTGTCCTGCACAACCTCGTCCTCATCAAATACCCAGGTGCTTTGTCAGAAGTGGACTACGAAGATCCGGACACACATGCTCTGATCCCTGGTGCATGGAGGAATGAGCAAAACCTGCAGGGGCTGATGACTCTACCCGGCCATCATATCCAGAAGGATGCAAAGGATCAGCGAGACTACCTTTCACATCACTACATGTCCCCTGCTGGTACTGTCCCTTGGCAAGAAAAAATTGTAGTACCTCCATGAGCTGTATAGTTGTTCCATTTTGTAAATAAAAGAAACGTATATTTTTCGTTTGTATTTTTTGTGGCCCTTTATTTTAGTTTCTACAAGAAAGCATTTGATTTACATATAAATAGCAGACATAAAATATGTACAACTATTAAGAAAGCATTTTATTTTTACATTCAAACAGCAAACTTAAAAATTTCTTGGGTCTATTTTTCATTTCATTTTTATTTAAAACAAAAAATGTGCATCTTGATTGGTAATAGATGAAAATAAGTGTGTGCATGAATTAAGACATCATTTCATTTTTACATGAAAACAGCAAACTTAAAAATTTCTAGGGTTTATTTTTCATTTCATTTTTATTTAAAACAAAAAATGTGCATCTTGATTGGCAATAGATGAAAATAAGTGTGTGCATGAAATAAGACATAATTTCATTTTTACCTGAAAACAACAAAGTTAAAAATTTCTAGGGTTTATTTTTCATTTAATTTTTATTTAAAACAAAAATGTGCATCTTGATTGGTAATAGATGAAAATAAGTGTGTGCATGAAATAAGACATCATTTCATTTTTACATGAAAACAGCAAACTTAAAAAAATTTGCCTATAGCGACAATACGTCGACAAAGGCAGGATCGTTACCTCGATCGTGTCGAAATCCCCGAGCTAACAATATAAGCATTTTATGCGGAGCTGAATAGCTAAATTATTAAAGCAAAACAAACTGGGAACGTCGCTCTAGCAAACTAAATGACCCATAAGAGCGAGCGATAGCATCCTGGATGCCTCCGGTAGGCAACAGCTCTTGTTTACGTTAATATCACTTTTGATTTCATTCAAAATGACAAGAGCTTACATTTATACATAGTAAAGATAATACTCAACTTTCCAATATTTTTTCACATTAAGACAGCAATTATAAAAACATATTAGGTTTATTTTTCTTTCATTTTCATTAATTTTTTCGTTTCCTTTTTGTTTCTCTTCATTATAAAGATAAAAATAGTTTGAAATAAGATATCATTTTTTTTTTCCACATTAAGACAGCAAATATAAATTTTTGGGGGGTTTATTTTCCTTCACTTTTATTATTTTTTACTTTACTGTTTCTTTCTTTGTATTTTAAGGAAATAGACGAAAAGTGTTTGGAAATATATAAATATTTTATTTACATTAAAACAACATATATATACAAGTATCACACTTCAATTATGTACAAATATTTTACACTATTTAAATTTCCTTGTCCTTGACTGGTGGGGTATCAAGCTCCTTGGACGAGTAGAGGGGTGAGGGTGTCATGGCTTCATCAAGGTTGCTGTCGATGGTCCCCGGGGTCAGGACAGGGAAGGTCAATAGACTTTTGAATGCCGCCGACAGCGACGTTAATGAAGGTGCTGGTGAAGGAGCCTGGACAAGGGTGGGTGACGACACTGGCACTGATGGCGAGGTCACCTGGACAGGGGTGGATGACAGTGGAGTTGGCATCCCTGGGTGCCAGTCTGTGGTACGGGGCAAGGAAGAAGGGCTTGACTGCGGCACCCAGTTATGACTGGCTGGACGATGCTGCTGCTGCTGCTCTGGCTGTGCATACGAGGGTCCTGGTTGAGGGGACTGCCAAGGTTGCTGCTGGTGAGGGGGTTGCCAAGGTGACTGCTGGTGAGGGGGTTGCCAAGGTGACTGCTGGTGAGGGGGCTGCCAAGTTGACTGCTGCTGAGGGGGCTGCCAAGGTGACTGTTGCTGAGGGGGTTGCTGATGCACAGGGGGCTGTAAAGGTTGCTGTTGCTGTGGGCCTGCCCAGGTCACTGAGGATTGTTGCTGTGCCTGCTGGAAGACCTGAGTCTCGTCCCTGTAACGTTGTGTGAGATTGAGGCACTCTATTTGGAATTCGTGCCATCGGTGTACTGGGATGGCACGCATGTAGCCTTCCAGCAGGCACGCAAAATCGTGCACAATCTTGTGCTGGCCCATAAACGTTGGGGTTGACGAATCAGCTTTCGACACAAGCTGAAACATAAAAAATATTATAAAAATATATTATATATTATATATATGTATATATATAACAAACATTGTAACAATTTAGTACAGCATTTTAATGCAACAGATAGCATATGTCAAAAAAAATTAATACTCACATTCCTCAATATATTGCTGAAATCCTTCTCCGACACATAGGTGTCGCTATGAGAGGTGTCAAGTGTTCGGCAGGACCCCTTCCCCTTGTCCTTCCTGGTGGTGGTAGATGCCTGGCTGCGAGACCCCGTCGACCTCACGTCATCGTCGACTTCGCTGGCTGTCGTGGCACCTCATTTGGAGCCACGAAACTCCTCACTGGCGACTGTCTCTCCCCGGACGATGTGCTGTATGAGGAACGACCAAGTGTCCATGAGGAAGTCATCACGGCCACTCCTTTGGGCCTGGCCAGCTCCACTCTTCTTCTCCTTCTTCATAATTTTGCCAACCCTCGTCCTCAAGTTTTCGTAGCGTTTTTTGCACTGGGCAGCAGTGGCAGGAGGTTCCAGCTGGCTTCCTATATATGCCCACCTGCTGTCCTTCAACACCTTGTTTACCCACTCCTTGTGTTTCTTGTCAAAGAGCATGGGGTTCTCCTTGACAAGGTCGGCCAACGTAGTCTCCGTCTCTTCCGTCCACTGGTAGTCAGGGATGTCCTTCTTAGACACCCGAACCCGCTTCTTCTTTAAATCGTCATCACTGGATACCTGGCTCTGGCTTGTATCCTGCTGTGTCTCCGGGATGACCATATCGAGACTTGAAAATGATGAATGAGGAGAATCTCGATCTGCAGTCTCCTCTATCACGTCCATTTTCCTCCCCCTTCCCTTTGGCTGCTTCAGTTTAGGCATGTTGTCTCCTCGCTGGCGAACTCTGGAATGGCTAGGAGTGTCCTCGGACCTCAATTTATATACCCCCTAATCCCCTTAATCACACGAGAGCTCCACCCCCTGATAATCCCACGAGAGCTCCACTGGCGGAGTAGGAGGGCACTAGCGTGAGTAGGCGGGCACTAGCGTGAACCGGCGGGCACTAGCGTGAACCGGCGGGAACTGTCGTGAACTGGAGTGAACGATGCGGGAACTGGCGTGAACTGGAGTGAACGATGCACGAACTAGCGTGAACAGTGCGAGACAATGCGGGAGTACAATGCGTGACAATGTCAGTGGGAAGGCTGCGATGCGGGAACTGGCGTGAACTGGAGTGAACAGTGCGGGAACTGGAGTGAACGATGCGTGAACTGGCGTGCACGATGCGTGGAAGGGGAAGCATGGCACGCATTGGTACGCTCTGGCACGCCAGTTCCCGCACAGTTCACTCCAGTTCACTCCAGTTGGCGCATCGTTCACGACTATTTCACAGCCATTTAGTGCGTGCCAATGCGTGCCACAAACTTTAAACATTTCAAAGTTTTGGGCCCGCATGGCACGCATTGGTACGCGAGTTCCCGCACTGTTCACGACATTTTCACGGCTCGTTCACGCGAGTTCGCGCATCAATGCGTGCCAGTGCGTGCCATGAATGCGTGCAAGTGTCAGGTACCCTTTACTTGGAAACCTAAAGATTTTGAATGCTTTTTTGTGTCTATTAGCACATTCATAAACAGAACATCACGTGATATCATGTTACTAATTATGTGTAAAGCAGAAAGAATGAGTGTAAACATAGTCCGTCTTGACGGCCACTGGCCACTGAGAGACTGGTTGGCTCTTGGCTGGTAGCCTGCTACCCGGGAACAAAATGGCACCCATCATTGCAGTACTGTATATGATAATCCGTATGACGCTACTCTAGTTTATATAGGTACTCTAGCCGTGAGTGATGTCCGGGGACTTGGGTGTCACGGGTGGTGTTTGCGACTTAGAACTCGAGCTCCTGTTGTGCTTCACCATCATCTGCACAGCATTACTGTCATCCCCATCTCCATAGCATCTGCAACACGATCATAAGGCATGTCACGTGCATTATACATTACAGGTTTATGATATTTCATATATAATCATTAAATTATCGTTTGCATCACAGACATTAAAGGGATGTCGTTGAAAGTTGCATTTGAAGAAAATTAAAAGTAAATATATGTTTCGTACCTGTTCAAACTAATCTGTATTTCCTGGCTTCTTTCTTGCGATTGAAACAGTGTGAAAGTTGCAATGCAATTGCAGTTCTACATCCATTATTACAACGTAGCATGTTGTATATGGCTGCGATAAGCCCCTTTCTATACAATGGCGGAATGAGACCAATATTTCCTGTTTCACGTGGCTCACCATGGAGTGATGAGGAGGGGCTAGGAAAAGATTGGTAGTTCACCTATTTACATCACAGAAGTAAAATGAACTCCATTACTTTGTATATAAAAAAAAGAAAACAAAGATATACATCAGGAAGAGATATTGAATTTCGATAAAGAAAAATAGAAAGGACGCGAAAATAAGAAATACAAAACGAGAACTATAAAAGAAGGATAGTGGAGGTATGTGGGTAAGACGAGGACATAAAAATAAAGAAAAATTAAAAATAGAACAATAAAAAAACAGAGAGAGAGAGAGAGAGAGAGAGAGAGAGAGAGAGAGAGAGAGAGAGAGAGAGAGAAGTGGAAGGAAGAAATTGGGAGGAATGGGGAAAGGGAAGGAGTGTGGGGAAGACAGGGTTGTTTGTGATGACGTCACAACCTCACCAATTCAAATCCCTTCACTGGTGCGACCGGTGTCGGTTATGACACTGAAATTGTAAGAGTAAAAGCCGTAATTAAATACATTTGTCAATGCACTAAAACATCAACAATTAGAGAAGGATGTGAAATATCAAGTGCTAATATATCATGCTGGTGTAATTGATTATTTCGAAGATATTAGCAATAAGCCTTGGGTCCAGGTTGCTAAAATATACAGTAGGTATGTATGTATTTTTTAGGATTCACCTTTAGTCAAGGCGGAGTATGACCAGAAATTTGGTTTCGCTCACTCCAAAGTACACCAAAGGTTTGACTTCATATTCTGTTAAGGGGGTGTCTGAAGAACATTTTCAGACTGGATGTACAGTGAAATTGTGGTATTACTTTTTTTTTTACAGACCGATTTCTATAACAGAGTTCAAACCTGAAAATCGACAACAACGTTGGCACTTCCACACTTGGAGAATTGATTGTGAGGAAAGTTTTTACTCTATAAGTGTAAATTGGATATTCATTTGAAAGCTATTAATCTCAGCTTTTTATTAAGCACAATATCCATTCTGTAAAATAACAGCAATCTAATCTAAAAGTGTCAATTGACCCGATAGTCAATATCCTTCATTTTCAGTTTAAGATTTATCATATTTTAAAAGTATTACATGATTAAATGAAAAAGGTTATTCATATGAAAGCTTATTAAATCAGCTCTCCAATAATCTCCCTATTCACTCAGTAAGATAAAAACTCTTCCTACAATTGGTGTTGGAAGATAAGTAATTTGAAAGACTCAGTTGATTTGAAAATCTGCTATATTACCATCCTCGTATCATCATATACAATATATCTCAATATATCAAAGATTAAAAATAAAGTGTTTTCTGCGCTATAGAATTGAATGTAGATATGATATTGATAAATGTAATAAAAAAAAAAAAAGTTTATTTCATAAGTTTATTCATATACTATTTAGTAATACAATGTATATAAAAAGTTAAATTCATGTGAAAGGATAAAAGTAACAATTTTGTTAATATTGTGTTATAGGCAATGATTTTAAAAGGTATCCTCCCTCAGAATCATATAACATTTATTATTGAGAATATTTCTTATATCAGTTAAATTTATGAAAATAAAATGTACTTGACCGGCTTTACATATTGACAGCATAAATTTACTTCATATATTGTTATCCACTGCTGCATGTATAAATACACCTGGAGAGATATTTGAAGGGGCGACAACTCCGTATATGTTTTAGTTTACTAAAACTTCTTCAGCCAGATGTGTATTAAAGATTTCATTATCATCATAGGATACAGAATGCCCCTTACTGTTCAACATCTTCACCAATTTTTTTATCCTGTTAGATGATGAACAGATATTGCAAGTCCAACATGTTTTGCCATTTTAACTTGGCCATATACACAAATATTTATATCCTGAGCAATCATCAGCTTTCTATTCTCATCAAAATCAGACAGGCCACGATCATCTGATCTGTTTTCTAGGGTCATAACTTTTCAGAGAAACACAGAGAAGTATTTAGGAACTACTTTTTTAACACAGCCAATTGTTAATTCTTCAACATCAAGAGGATGAATGTTTATCCCTTTACATGTCTTAATCTGTGTTTGAAATATTTTGCCAGCATGATCCAAAATACGTTCTTTTTTCTGAATATGTCACATTTGATGTAGATACTGGATCCACATGAGCATCTGAAGCAGATAAATACTTAATTGTAGAATTTATGACATCCTGATTTGGAATACGAATTGAGTAAAGAAATTCAGGTTTAGTAAGATTATCCTGCTTATGAAACACAATAGTCTTAAAATGATGCTTAATACGGAGTTCTGATTTATGTCTAGAGTAGCTCTCTGCTGTCACAACCCCTCTTTCTTTTAGGATTTCTTGGTACTTATTCAATAGTTGTGTTATAGTATAGGCTCTTCCTGCTTCAATATGGGGTTATACCTCTGTCATAAGCTCCTTAAATGTTTCAATATAGACTATCCTTATCAGATGATTCATGTATGCCTTGAAATTGAAAGTTCCCTTTATTTATATAACTGGCTCTGCAAGAGCTATTGCATACTGCTTCGGCAGTAATAACATCAGTACCATTTATGTTTTTTTCGCATATTTTCATCACCTTTGAGTTTACCTGCATTGATTTTTACTTCTCAAGCTATCGCCACTTCCAAATGCTGTGCTGGACTGTGCTGTGTTTATATTATGTGTAACCTATTTTAAATTATGTAAACTAGTATATGTTTGATGGCAGGAACCATGCCATAATACATCTTTTTTATCAAGATTATCTTAACCCGGTTGTAAACATCATCAAGATGAAGCTTTGCTGTTGCCGTAAAAGATTTGAGTCGCTGAACAGAGGCTTTTTTTTTTTTTACTTTCTTTATGACATATTAAGCATAGAACCTACTCTGTGGTTTTTAGTCTTTTAGTTTGACTGGGTAGCTGAATTACAGATTCTTCATCATCAATGATTCAAATTAATCAACTGTCAAACCTGTTTGAAGAGGAAAAAGATGCTTCAAAATATCTATTTATAATTTTTCAAAAAAAATTACATACATAGATAAAAATATAGTAAATAGCATTTGCTACTTTGCTAAAGCAAAATTTTCTGGTCCATACCCCCATTTAATAAAGGGTTACTAAGTAGAGTTAGATACTGCGGCTTCCCTTGAAAATTTCTAATATATAAACTAGGGTCACTTACTTTGTTTATAGAAGATATCAATGCTTATAATAAAAACAAAATAATAGAAAAAAATACCTTGTTAAAGTCTGGATATTGTAATGGTCATTTAAATGACACCCTGAATTTTTCTGTCCATCAATAATAGATGATCAAAATTTCTGATACTGTAAAAAATACAAAAGAAGTTGTAATGCTTTATCTCTTAAATTACAGATATACTCATTAAACCATAAACTTGTTTAATTTCAATTTTTAAACTCTAATCTAACTTTTGAATGATCCCCTTAAAATATAATTACCATTTCAAAAATAAAGACTATTTTGCAATACCCCTTAAATTATGCATCTGATTGACTGTCTGTATAATAAAACCAATGCTTAAAAAGAACAAAACGAAGTGGACTTTATACAGCCTAAAGCCCAAATTTATCTAAGCATAACTCTTCAGGGTCACTAAAATATTCAATGTAATATCTTAGTCTTACGTAGCACTAAAATACTATTCTTATTTAAGGCCAACTAAAGACATGTGAGGTCTTTAGGCCCTGCAAATATACCGCTTATAACAGGATCAAATTTATTTCAAAATACCTTCATATGGGACTTTTTGAAAAGTTCTGATAAATAACTTTTAAATTAACATATTCTTTAACCTGTGAGATGAAAATATATTTCACAGTGAAAAACGCAATTATCTTAAACTAATAATGTCTAATCCCAGTCTCACAAAGGTTCTAAAATGTGGGTCATTATGAAAAAAAAAAATTAAAGAAATTGGTTTGGCAGATACTTGGATACTAATTTCATGTAATTTGGACAGTTTTGAGCCATGATATACCTAATCAAACCTAAGCACTCAGGCATCAGCGGAAATTTCGTGACTTTTATGTCTAACATCTCTTTCATAAATCAGTCTAGGAAAAAAAGATATACCACAATATCACTGTGCATCCAGTCTAGAAATGTACCTGAGACACCCCCCTAACAGAAAGTGAAGTCAAACCTTTGGTGTATTATGAGGTGTGTGAACTTCTTAAATAGGCCCTTTTTGAGAATCTCCGCCTTGTCTACTTCTATAAAGACCCAAGCTCGATCTGATCATCCCCAAAAATTCTTATCGAATAAGGGCAAGCACCTTTGGGGAGAACACAGAGAATTTGACACGATTGCAGCTGCCTGGGCAATGGATTTAGGCAAACTGGACCCTTCCAATCTCTATGCTAAAAGAGCCTTAAATGAGATTCTGCTGCCATATTAAGTCTACTAATACATCGAACTCACATGACACGCCTTTTACCTAGGAAGTACAGTCAATTTCATTCATTCCTATTCAAAATAGTTCCAATGAAAGAGCTCTTTAATATTATTTCTTCCTTTCATTGACATGTATTTTAGTTAGTAGTTTTTCTAGGTGTAATTCAAGTAAGCTAGGAGATACTATTGTTTTTCTCACTAATCACATTCTTAGATCTACCAGAAACATATTCATGAACTGTCCTTACCGATAAAGTTTATTACAGGTTTAATCTGCCCTATGTATTCATGGTAATTATTCTCGGTTTTGGCGGTCACTAGGCGATTTCCGAGAAATTAATTTGGTTTCCATACATCTCCCTATCTTCATTATAACCCCTTCTACGGACAATGTAATTATATATACACAGCATCCAACACTGCTTTGCCCAGTGGTAATCAATCACCCTATTTGAACCGCCCCGATCAGCGTAACCAGGAACCACACAAGTACCTCCTCCTTAAAATGGCATCTGTTTGAAGGAACAAATCTGACTTCTTTTTAGCTGCTTGTTAAGTTTTCACAAGTAGTTATCACACATTGTGTAGTATAAGGGTGAGGTTGAAAATAAAAGGGACTATTACTAAAGTCCCCGGTGTGTTAACATGACAATCTCTAAGAAGGACGAAATGAGAGCGTTTTTGTTGGAGTAGAGCAGTAACACATGTCAAAGGAAGATATGAATCTCTAAGAAGAACGACGAGTCGAACGCATTCTAGTTGAAGTGGAGCTGTAACAAATGTAAAAAGAAAAAATGAAACTGTAAAAAGAAGGAAGAAACAAGAACTATTTGGTTAGGATAGATCTGTAAAAAAAGAAAAAAAAAAAAAAAAAAAAACTTAGGAAGAAGGACGAGACGGGAGCATTTTTGTTAGGGTATATCTGTAACACATGTCAAAAAAAGAAATGAATATCTAAGAAGAAAGGCAAGGCGTGACCGTTTTTGTTTGAGGGTATCTGTAGCCTAACATATGTCAAAAAAAAAAAATGAATCTCTAAGTAAAAGGCCGAGGCGAGAGACTTTTTCTTGGGTGTAGCTGTTACTCATATCAAAAGAAGAAATTAATCCCTATGTAGTTGGACAAGGCAAAAAAATTTTGTTAGGATGTATCTGTTGCTTATGTTGAAAGAAAAAATTAATCTAAGTAGAAGGATGATACGAGAGCATTTTTGTTGGGGTGTATTTGTTACTCATGTCAAAATGAGAAAAGAATCTCTAAGTAGAAAGACGAGGTGAAGGCATTTTTGGTTGGGTATACTTGTTACTCATGTCAAAAAAAAATCAATCTCTAAGTAAAAGAACGAGGTGAGAAAGTTTATGTTGGGGGGTACCTGTAACTCATGTCAATAAAAGAATTGAATTTTTACCTACAAGAACGAACCAAGAGAGTTTTTGTTAGGCTGGATCTGTAACACCTATCAAAAGAAAAAATTAATCTCTAAGTAGTAAGATGAGGAGAGAGAGATTTTGTTGGGGTGTATCTGTTACTCCTTTCAAAAGAAGAAATTAATCCCTAAGTCAAAGGAGAAAGCAAGAGCATTTTTGTTGGGGTGTGTCCATTACTCATATCAAAAGAAGAAATGAGTCTTTTAGTAGAAGGACAAGGCGAGAGTGTTTTTGTTGGGGAGTATCTGTTACTCATATCAAAAGAAGAACTCAATCTCTATGTAGAAGGACGAGGCGAGAGCATTTATGTTGGGGTGGATCTGTAACACATCAAATAAAGAAATGAATCTCTAAGTAAAAGGATGAGGTGAGAGCATTTTTGTTGGGGTAGATCTGTGACACATGCCAAAAGATGGAATTAATCTCTAAGTAGAAGGAAAAGGTGCGACCATTTGAGTTGAGGTGCATCCTTTACTCAAGTCAAAAGTAGAAATCAAACTCTAAGAAGAAGGACGAGGCAAGACCATTTTTGTTAAGGTGGATATACAACTCATGTCAAAAGAGGAAATAAATCTTTAAGTAAATGGACGAGGTGAGAGTGTCTTTGTTGGAGAGTATATGTTACTCATGTTAAAAGAAAAAATAAATCTACAAGTAGAAAGATAAGGTGAGAGCCATTTTGTAGGGGGTGGATCCATAACACATGTCTAAAGAAGAAATAAATCTCTAAGCATGACGAGGTGAGAGCGTCTTTGTTTGTGAGAAAAGAAGAAATCAAAATCTAAGTAGAAGGAAGAGGTGAGGGCGTTTTTGTCGTGGTTGATCTGTAACACGTGTCAAAAGAAAACATGAATCTCTAAGTAAATTGATGAGGCGATAGTGTATTTATTGGGGTTTACCTGTTACTCATGTCAAATGAATAAATCAATCAGTAAGTAGAAAAAGGAGGCAAGGTGTTTTTATTGAGGTAGAATTGTTACTCATGTGTAAAGAAGAAGGGAATCTTCAAGTAAAAGGACGAGACGAGAGAGCTTTTGTTGAGGGGGATCTGTAATACAAGTCGAAAAAAGAAATTATTATGTACGAAGAAGGTTAACATGAGAGCATTATTGTTGGGGTGCATCTGTAACACACGTCAAAAAAAGAAATGAGTCTCAGAGAAAAAAATGAGGAGAGAGCGTTCTCGTTGGGGTGTATATGTAATAGATGTCAAAAGAAGAAGTGTGCCTTTAGGAAGAAGGACGAGGAAAGAAAAGAATCTCTAATTCGAAGTACAAGGCGAGAGCATTTTTGTTGTGGAGTACAAGTTACTCATGTCAAAAGAAGAAATTAATCTCTAAGTTGAAGGATGGGGTTAAAGCCTTTTTGCCGGAGTTTGTATGTTATTCATGTCAAAAGAGGAAATCATTCTCTAGGTTGATGGTCGAGCCAAGAGTGTTTATGTTGGGGTTGATCTGTAACACATGTCAAATAGAAAAAAAGGTTTTCTAAGTAGAATGATGAGGAGAGAGAGATTTGTGTGGCTGGATATGTAAAAAATGTCAAGAGAAGATATGTATCTCTAAGAAGAAGAACGAAGTGTGAGAGCTTTTGTTGGTGTGCATCTATAACACATGTCAAACAAGAGATGAATATCTAAGAAGAGCAATTGGAGGACATTTTTGTTGTGGTTTATCGGTTACTTATGTCAAAAGAAGACATCAATCTCTAAGTAGAGGGACGAGGCGAGACCGTTTTTGAAGGGCTTTATCTGTTACTCATGTCAAAAGAAGAAATCATTCAATAGGTAGAAGGACGAGGCGAGAAGTTTATGTTGGGATGGACCTATCAAGTAAAGAAAAAGGATCTCTAAGTAGAAGGACGAGGCGAGAGCATTTTTGTTTGGGCAGATCTGTAACAAATGTCAAAAAAGGAAATTAATAAGTAGAAGGACAAAGCAAAGTATTTTGTCGGGGGTGTATCAGTTACTCGTGTAAAAAGAAGAAATCAATATCTAAGTAGAGGGACGAGGCAAAGTATTTTTGGGGGTTATGAATCTGTAACACATGTCGAAAGAAGAAATGAATCTTTCAGTAAAAGGATGAGGCGAGTGTCTTTACTTTGGTATATCTGTATCTCAACAATTCTCCAAGCAGAAGGATGAGGTGAGAGCGTTTTTGTTGGGTTGAATATGTAACACATATAAAAAAAATGCTAGTAGGTTGGCCAGGGCACCAGCCACCCATTGAGATACTATTGCTAGAGAGTTATGGGGTCTTTTGACTGGCCAGCCAGTACTGCATTGGATCCTTCTCTCTGGTTCGGGTTCACTTTCCTTCTGCCTACACATACACCAAATAGTCTGACATATACTTTACGGATTCTCCTCTGTCCTCATACACCTGACAACACTGAGATTACTAAACAATTCTTCTTCACCAAAGGAGTTAACTACTGCACTGTAATTGTTCAGTGGCTACTTTCCTCTTGGCAAGGGTACAAGAGACTCTTTTGCTATGGTGAGCAGCTCTTCTAGGAGGACACTCCAAAATCAAACCATTTTCTCTAGTCTTGGGTAGTGACATAACCTCTGTACCATGGTCTTCCACTATCTTGGGTTAGAGTTCTCTTGCTTGAGGGTACACTCGGACACACTATTCTATCTAATTTCTTTCCCTCTTATTTTGTTAAAGTTTTTATAGTTTATGTAGGAGACATTTAATTTAATATTCTTAAAATATGTATTTTTTCTTTGTTTCCTTTCCTCACTGGGCTATTTTCCCTGTTGGATCCCCAGGGCTTATAGCATTCTGCTTTTCCAAGCAGACGGATGAGGTAAGAGCGTTTTTGTTGGGTTGGATATGTAACACATATCCAAAAAATGGTAGTAGGTTGGCCAGGGCACCAGCCACCCATTGAGATACTACCGCTAGAGAGTTATGGGGTCTATTGACTGGCCAGACAGTAATGCATTGAATCCTTCTCTCTGGTTACGGTTAACTTTCCTTCTGCCTACACATACACCGAATAGTCCGACATATTCTTTACGGATTCTCCTCTGTCCTCATACACCTGACAACACTGAGATTACCAAACAATTCTTCTTCACCAAAGGAGATAACTACTGCACTGTAATTGTTCAGGGGCTACTTTCCTCTTGGTAAGGGTAGAAGAGACTCTTTAGCTATGGTAAGCAGCTCTTCTAGGAGGACACTCCAAAATTAAACATAGAAGAATGAGACGAGAGTGTTTTTGTTGGAGTGTATCTATTACAATGTATCAAAAGAAAAAATCAATATCTAAGTAGAAGGACGAGGTGAGAGAGCTTTTGTTGATGCATATATGTAACTCATGTCTAAACTAGAAATAAATCTCTAGGTAGAATGACGAGGAGAGTATTTTTGTTTGGGTGTATCTGTTACTCATATCCAAAGAAGGATATCCTCGGGGAATTTCAATGTAAAGGCAGATAATTTACATTTCATTCTGTTAACAAATGTTCTGGGGGATTTATCTACACTGTACCGTTCCATCTCTATTTCCTGCCAAGACTGTGTTGTATTAACAGAACAAGCAAAGTGGTAATTCAGAAAGTCCTTAATTTGACTCCAAGATATGTTATTTCCCCTTTTGGCTATTTCAGCCGTTATTAGCGTTGCAATTTCTTGATCCACTCTCGTAAGTGCTACTTGGATCCTATCCATGTCTGCAGAAACACAGAACTCTACTTGACAAAAAACCTAGCCAGTCTATTATCAGTCCCAATACCTTGCAAATCTGACAACTTCAACATCAAAATATCCTTAGGTTTTAAGCAAAATCCCTTAGACTGATTATCAATAGGGTTATGCACATTACCTACTCGAATAACTGGATCATTAGGCCCTACTGGCAGTGTACTAGTTGGCAAATTATGTGTCAGTACTGAAGCGGGTTGATTATGTGATGTCAGTGTTATGTCCGCTCTGTCTACTGTAACGAATGGGTTAATGTCAGATATGTCAGGTCTGTTAGAATTGAATGGGGTGGAAGTGACAGGTGAAGCATTTGACAAAGTGGATATTTCCCTTTTCATGTCGATAAGTTGTTCTCACATTTGGTGCGGTTGACTACTTTGGTTATCCATGGCAGACAAGAGATTATCATATAGATCTTCTGTTTCAACCTCACCTTCCATTTTCTGAGCCATGTTATACAAAAAAACACAAGCAAAATAGTCAGCACAGGATGCAGTAAAAATAAATAGACTAATAGTACAGTACCTTAGGCTAGGATGATATAAACCTAATCAGCCTAGGTTAGGCTATCATATATAGATATAAAAAAATAAATACAGTCCTAATGGTTTCGTGGCTACTTTAGGACGTTGGGATGGATATATTAATCGATATTAGATAAATACATCCTACACCGCTGTCACCATATGTCATGCCGTTTCACACATGACTTTTCACTTACACTCTTACCGTCGTCAATTGTCCTGACTTACGTTCGGAGGCCATCATTCAATTTAGGACAATCAACTTATTCCTGGCTAGCCTATCTATAAGAAACCAAACCTTGGCATAGGCTAATACCGTGTACATCATAGGGAAAGGCTAATACTCTAAGCCTAGTCTTAAAGTTAAATTTGACTCTTGCTGTGGAGAAGGGCAGATCTTCATGTGTAGTGGAGGTTGAGGGAAAGGCTGATTCCTGGGTCTTTTTATTCCTACTTCTACAATTGCTAGTACATGACAGGTACTCCAAACTGGTACCCTGTAATACAAAGTCTTCATTTAGGACAACGATCCTATGTCAAACAGCATGCAATTCGTAGCCTAGGCTATACTGTACTCTTACCTAACCTACTGGGTATGCTGCACAGTTAGCCTGGCAACTTCAGAATACACACTTTCACAAATCTGGGAATAATATTGCGCATCTAAACTTACAGTTGGTGGCACAATTCCAACCACGTGCAAGCGCAGCATGAAGCCATTTCAATACTGGCAAAATCATCGTAACCTTATTTGATACTTCTGTTATTACGTTTAAAAAGATAACCAAAATAGACAATGTCAAGTGTTATTAAACACATAAATTATAACTAAAACAAGTACATACCTTTTACAAGAGAGAAACTAAGAATTTCACATAATAATAAGGGGAGCAACACCGTTTCCCCTCTACACTGATCGTTGTCGACTTGAAGAGTGAGCTCTGAGCTTACCTCACACAGCTGCACCCGAAGCTCACACAACTACACCTTTGTTTACCTTGTGCACTCAATCACAAACTCTCACCCACAGACACAACTACTCCTTTGTTACGCCTCTCTACACCTCTGCGTGCACACTCGATCCTACACCTTCTCAACCACGTGTGGCTAACATAACATTTTGATGAGATGAAAACCAATTCGTTTATTAAGTCTAATAATCGTAAAGGGAATTACCATTCAGTTAAATGAAGCATTTCTGTCATTACACAATTTCTATACATAGTAAATCAAAACTCTTTAGCATAGACACAGCAATTCCTCTTTTACTTAAACCAGATGGCTCTGTCACTCATGGTCCAAAGGAAATTGAAACCCTTTTCATCGGATATGTTCAACAGTAAGTGGTGTAATGAGAAACTCGAGCTTCCTCATTATTATTTTCCTGAGGCTAAACTAACCAGTCTAGCTATTTGGTGCCGTGAAATTAAAACACTCTTGATGGACCATAATGCTTATGGAGGTGTAGACCCTGAGGTTTTTAAAAGACAGCTAATTTCTTAACTCCTAAATTGGCTGTTATTTTCTTCAAGTGAGAGGAGGTTCTTTTTATACCTGATTGAGAATTAGTACTGTTTCTCCTTCAGGTAAATGTGTTTTTGGTAGATCTATTCCTGCTGATTACCACCCAATTTCCGTAACTCTCATATAACTGAATTTGATCATCTTTTTCCAAAACTTCTAAATAGGTATACTGAAGGTAATGCTCTGTTCTCTAGTTTACAATTTAGCTTTCACATAGGCCTTGGAGCATGGGATACCCTTCTTATAATCTCTGATGTTGTACAAAAAGCCCTTGATTGTGGGCAATTCGTATGATTGGGCTTGATTTTTATCATGTTAATCATGCGGCCCTTATTTTCAAATTCAAACAGTTTGGAGTACGTTGGTCTTTTCTAACATCTTTATTGATTTTTTTAAATAGATTACAAAGGAATTTAATCTCTGATATTCCCTATGCTATATACATAGGATTTGTGGTTTGACCTACAAAACAAGCTCATTGCATATGCAGATGATGCTACTCTTCATCTCCCGAATGTAGATCTTGGGTTGCTGAATCCCTTAACAGAGAACTAGCTCAAATCAGTGCATGGTAAAAATTATGGGGCATGAAGTTGAACTCTAACAAAACTCAAAGTATGGTTGTAAGTTCCTCGAGGGTAGTTTTCCTCACGTCCAATCTCTTCATTGTTAAAGTTTCTTTAACACTATACGACTCTTAAAATTTTAGGTGTGATTCTCAATCACAAATTTTCTTTTGAAAAACTCATTCGGTCTGCTTCTTTTTCAATTGCACAAAAAATAGAGTTATTGAGAAAGTCTTTTAAGATTTTTCAAGTGCAATCTATTCTGAAGAAATTATTTAGGTCTTTCATTTTGCCTTGTTTTGAAAATTGATCTTCTGTCTGGGCTTTAGCTGCTGAATCTTATCTTGAGTTGTTGGACAAAAACTTCCAATCTATTAGATTTTCTATTCATTTTCTAAATATTATTCTCTCGCACTTAGTTCTTTATACCTGTTGCATATGATTTTTCATAATTGTGAACCATCCATTGTAGTTAAATATCCACAGATTATACCCTCCTATTCTTAGTACTCGTTATGCAGTTAATTCTGATTAACATAGTTTCTCCATCATAAGGCTCAATACTACACAGTATTTTAGAAGTTTTATTTCAACTGTGATCAGATTGTAGAATGATCTGCATAATTAAGCAGTTAAATTCATTGAATTTTAAAAGTTCAAACTTGAAGCCAGTGTTTTTATGTTGAACAAGCTGACATAGGCCTGTGTTCATAATTTATGTATGACAGATCTGTTTTAATGATGGTAACGTTCTTAAGATATTTTATATTCATTATTCATTATTCATTGCTTATTTCCTTTCCTCACTGGCCTATTTCTCCCTGTTGGGTTTCTAGAGCGTATATGCTCCTACTTTTCCAACTAGAGTTGTAGCTTTGCTGTTCTGTCTTGTTTCTCTTTCTCTTGTTTTGTTAAAGTATTTTTATAGTTTATATAGGTATTTATTTCAATGTTGCTACTCGTCTTAAAAATCTTTTTTTTCCTTGTTTCCTTTCCTCACTAGGGTATTTTTCCTGTTGGAGCCCCTAGGTTTATAGCATCCGGCTTTTCCTACTATGGTTGTAGCTTAGCAAGTAATAATAATAATAATAATAATAATAATAATAATAATAATAATAATAATAATAATAATAATAATAATAATAATAAAATGGTGAGATCAAAGCGTTGGTGATATTAGCCACTCATAACTGTCATGAGGTTATTAGTCTTCTTATCAAATATTAGATTAAACAATATACCATGCAGGACATTAAAGATTGAGGATGTTTCTTTTTCCCCGTGTGTTATCACAGGATCCATCATCTAGTTGGTACCATGTTCACATTAACATGGACTCATTGGATTTATTCTTTGTTGGTGTTGCTCACTTTAAACAACCTTGTCCCTGGGGTACGTTTCTGGACTGAGTTTCATCTTTGTTTCTCTACCAATACCCAGCTCGCTCACAATTCCAATATGGATAGTGATTTCAGGTACTGTGGCTTGAAGTTATTTCATGATAAATGCTACCCAATCTGGCAGACTGTAGTTGAATTCAGTTCAAGAGCCAAAAAGAGAAAACTCAGGAGTTCTGTGGTAAGGAATAAAGTCTGCGCTTAATGAGCAAATGGCTTTACACAGTCAGTTTGCCTACAGGAAGTCGGAATGTAGGTTGGCTAGGGAACCAACCACTCATTGAGATACTACCCCTAGGGAGTTATTAGGTCCCTTTACTGGCCAGACAGGACTACATTGTATCCATCACTCTAGTTACAGCTCATTTTCCTTTGCCTACACATACACCAAATAGTCTGGCTTATTTTTTCCACATTCTCCTCTGTTCTCATACACTTGACAACTATTAGGTTACCAAATAACTTTTCTTCTCTCAAGAGGTTAACTACTGCACTATAATGGTTCAGTGGCTACTTTCCTCTTGATAAGTATAGAAGAGACTCTATAGCTATGGTAAGCAGCTCTTCCAGGAGAAGGACACACCAAAATCAAACCATTGTTCTCTGGTCTTAGGTAGTGCCATTTTTTTTTTTCTAATATTATGAGAGGAGGTGGGCGGAGTTAGCCGAGAGTATTGCCTCGTTGGGCGATGAAAGAACCCCTTCATCAAACTGCCAAGTTGGCCACCTGATGTCGTGAGAGGCCGTCTGGACCGTCCCCCCACGCTGCGAGAATGATTAACTAGAAGTTTCTAGAATATATTAAGGTGATATATATATAGGTCTTACCCACGCTTAGACCAGAGAGATCCAGCCTGACCCTCTGAAAAAGCTAATGCCCGCCAGTCCTCTCTCCAGCATCTATCCAGCCCCTATGTATTTCCTCTCCTAATTGCATAGTGTTTCCTCTCAAATGTGCATAGTGTTTTCTCTCAAATGTGTATAGTGTTTGTTCAAACACTGAAATTTTTGAAATTTTTATTTTGAAAGAAGTGAAATGTATTTGTAAATAAAGTTTAGATTGTAAAATTTATTAATTGGTTTTTGTGGCTGGCCATGTGAGATTTGGTTAAAATGTGAAGTGTATTTATTCTTGCTTAACCATTCGGTAACCATGTGTGAGCCCTAAGGACATAAGGGTAACAGTTATGTATATGCAAGTGTAATCAATGTTTATTCAATAGTGTTAAAGTGTCAACTGTTTTCATTAGCTGTCAAAATTAAATATTTTCATAAATTAATTTCTAGTCAAACAAGTGACTGTGTAATTCTTACAGTGCCAATATTGTCTTAGGTCTAAGTTCTAGTTCAGATTTAAATTTCGAGTGATTTATTTTTGGTATTATTTTTAATAGTTATTTGCATAGAATATATATATATATTTTTGTAAAGTGTGTACTATTTCGATCACCAATAATTATTTCAGTGAATTGCTCGTATCCCCTAAGAACCGAAGTAGGAGGTTGATTTAAAATTAGTTCCCGATAAAAATATAGTAATCACCCAGTTTTGTTTTGAGTGTAAGGTAAAGAAACCTTTAGATATTCAGTGTTCATATATATTACCATCTGGGAGTTGCATATTATTCTTAGAGCTCAGATGTTTTCTCTTGTGTATCAGATTATGTAATACTAAGCACGTGAGTTTTGGAGCTCGGGATTATACATAATTCACTATTCGTAATACATATTTTTTGGTGCCCAGACCCTGGAATCGAGTGAGTCTGAAATAACCCGTGTTTTGATTAACAGTTTGACCAGTTTAGTGTTAATAGGATTCTGTGTATTGTTAGGATATTTTTTGGAGTGGTATAATTTTCTGTAAAGTACAAAATGGCGCAGTTGAATGTACAAGAGGTGTTGGAAAACCCAATTGTTCAGGAATTGTCGGAAGCTAATGTAACTAAAGCTCAGTGGCTCTCTATTTTAATGGCATGCTGTGGCCATGCAACTAGTGGAATAATTAAAGCCCAAATCAAGTGTCTAGCTTTAGATGCGTTGATAAACTTAGGAAAGTTACCAGAAGAAGATATTGCAGCAGCTTGCAACCTTTTAGAAAAGGCTGAAGCAGAATTCGTAAAGAAGCAAGTATCAGCTGACCCACAAACTGAAGGAGCAATAGCAAAAACAAAGGAAGAAGCTAAGATTAGACGAATTGTAGCAAAAGAGAATTTGGTTAAGTTGAAGATGATGGCAGAACGGGAGGAACGGTAAGAAAGAGAGAGGAAAGAGGCAAGAAAAATTACCAGACGGGAAGAAAGAGAGAGAAAAGAGGCAAGAGAAATTGCAAGACATGTAAAGAAAAAGGAAGCAAGAGGAATTAGAGGAATTGCGAGACAGGAAGAGAGAGAGAGAGATAAGAGGCAAGACGAGAAGAAAGAGAGAGAGAAGAAGCAAGAGAGACTGCAAGACATGCAAGGGAATTAGAACTGTTGAATGCTTATGCAAGGTTGTCACCTCAGACAGATAAGGCCTTTGCTATGCACGATCCCGTGTTTAATGTGGTGAATGCACAGAGATTAATCGCAAAATTCACGAAAGAAGCTTCCAACGAGTTCTTCAATCATTTTGAAACGGTTGCGTCAATGATGGAATGACCAGAAGATAAACGGGCTGTGTTATTGTAGTGTCCATATTGGAAAATGACACAGTGCATATCTTGCCTTGTCTCAGGACCAGAGTAAGAGTATCAAGAAGTTAAGAGGAGCATGTTGCAAGTGTATCAGATGACCCCTGAATATTATAATTAAAGTTTCTGAAGTTTGCGGAAGGACGAGTTAAATGACTTTCCTGGATTATGCTTATAAATTTCGACAATGTTTTAAGAGAGGGTTGGAGGTTGCCAAAGTGAGAGAGATGGCTGGTTTAGAAGAACTGGTAGTGCTGGAACTATATTCATTAGGAATTCCTGGACATATTCGAACGTACTTAAGAGAGAGAGGTGAAGAAACTTAATAGAGCCACTTCCCTCGTGAAAATTATAATATTATCAGTTGTAAACCCTCCTTGGGTATGAAGTTTCAACCATCGTTCCGACCAAGTGACAAGTATTCGCTAAACCATGGAAACTAGTTGACTAATAACTATGGGAATAAGTTCAATAGTTACAACGGAAGTACCACTGGTATTATTCCAAAGCAGAATGTGCAGAATGTAACATAACCACAATAACAATCGTCCAATCGTCCTCCTTTAGGTGTTGTGAAAGACGTGCAGATGATTGATATCATCTGTTATAATTGTGGCAAAAAAAGGCCATATCAGTAAGGATTGTTGGTCAAACCAACCAAAAGCAGTCGCCCAAGTGCTTAAGGGTTATTCAACTCCACATAATACAAAGATGAAGAATTAAACGAGAAAGGTCAACGAGGAAAATAAACCAGCCAACGATTCCACGGCGAACAGGACAACCCCAAACAGCGTATATTTATGAAGGTATGTTAGCCGCTCTGGATGGGAGAGAGCAGATCCCAGTCAAGATATTGCGCAACACGGGATGTAATCACAGTGTGGTGACGTGAATTGTACACCCATTGGTTGAATAGTCTCTCACAGGGAATTCTGTCATTTTGAAGGAAATATGAGAGGAAGTTACTCCTATTTGCCGTTTGAAACTATCATGCGAGTTGGTGACAGATCCTTTTGATTTTGTGGTGAAGGATTCATTGGCTGTCGAAGGACTGGAAGTCCTACTGGGAAATGAGGTTTGTTGAGTGCCGTTTGTGCCTTGTCCTATTGTAATGGAGAAACCAATGAAGTATAGCCCTACAACTAAACTCGAGAAGGACTACCAGTATCTGTGTACTAGTTGTGTGACGACTAGGAGTATGACGAAGAAAGTGGCTGCAGAAAAAGACAGAGAAGCCAAAGGAACGATGAACTTGGAAGATTTGTTCATGGAAGAAGAGGTTTCCCATAATAGTGCGTAAGAGAAGAGCTCCCGAGAGAACCCGAGAGAAGAGGAACGACAGACAAATGAACAGGAAGACAAGGAAGCATTAGAAGTAGGACAAGTGAGTCAGAAAAGGCTGATAGGATTGGAAAGTAAAGATGTGACATTAACGGAATTAATGTATCGTGTAGTGGATGAGACAGAGGTGCAGCAGTTTCCACCTGTTATTACTACAAGAATTGGTTACGTATGAGGAAGCATAGACCCGCTGATATCGTTAGGAATGCTGAATTGGGCATATACCGTCAGATATTGATTCCCGCACCGTTCAGAAAACAGGTGATCGCTGTAGTGCATGAGACGGGACACATGGGAATAAGAAAGATGATAGAGAAGATTATGAGACCCCTTTTCTGTCCTGCATGTCATGTTTGCTAGATGGCTGGAAAGCCTAACGAGTATATCAAGAAAGCTTACACCCAATTGAAGCACAAGGAGAACCCTTCACCAAGGTAATGATCGACATTGTGGGACCATTACCGAGAACGAAGAAAGGCCATGAGTATATGTTAACGTTGATGTGTCCAGTGACAAGATAACTAGAAGCCATATCCGTCAGGAACATCAGTGCCAAAGTAATCGCCAAGAAGTTACTAGACTTTATTACCCAGTTTGGTATTAGGGAAATCGTTCAGAGTGACCGAGGAACGAATTTCACGTAAAAATTGTTTCAGGACGTGATGAAACTATTGGATGTGAAACAACTGTCTACTGCCTATCACCCTGAGACCCAAGGTGCATTTAAGAGATTTCATCAAACCCTAAAAAGTGTGTTAACAAAGTACTGCAACAAAACAGGAAATTAACTACCTTTGATGTTATTTGAGGTACGCAATGCTTATCGAGAAAGCATGGGTTGTGGCCCGAATATAATGCTGTTTAGTTGAGAAGTGAGCGGACCGATTAAAATGTTGGCAGAAAAATGGAAAGATCGTGAGGAAAGGGATGGAAAATATGTTAAGAACTTGAGGAAAAGGATCGGCGAGATCAGAAACTTTTCCCTCAAAAATCTGAAAACAAACCGAGGAAAAATGAAGAAAATGTTTGGTATGAAAAGTAAGAACAGACAGTTTGCGGTAGGACAACAGGTGATGGTTTACTTACCGATAAGGAGATTCCCTCTCACCAACAAATTCCAAGGACCATTCTGGATTTTGGAAATCAATGACTTTTCTTATATTATCAAAACGCCAGTAAGAAAGAAAAGAAAAGGAAGGTACGCGTTAACTTGTTGAAACCAATATTACAGGCACTGGATTTCAAGAAGAAATTCCTTATCTAAGTGGATGTATCGGACAATGGGATTGGAGCTGTCCTATTACAAGAAAGAAAGGAATGAATTCTTCAACCCATCTGTTTTATGTCATCGAAGCTGAAGAATCATCAACGGGCCTTCTCGGCAGTTGATAAGGAACTTGTAGCGCAAATCACAGTGATAAGGAAGTTTGAAGTTCATGTAAACCACAGAATGAAGAAATTACGTTTTACTTAGATCACAATCCTTTAACTTTTTATGAATAATAATCGAAAATTAACTAGATAGTTGTTATGTTTGCAACCATATTGGATTAATGTAGAGCATACATCAGACAAAGAGAACATGGTTGCAGATTATTTACCTCGGACTGAATCGGTGGATTGAGGCCCGGAATAAATAATATTTTTGTGGAAAGCTATCTTACGAAGCTGGTCTACATGAGAGTAGATTATTTTATTCCCGTATTTCATTAGTGTATTTAAGAGATGTATAGCCAGCTTGTAAGGTGAGTTCCACTCATGTAGGGTAAAATATATGTATGTAAATTACATAAGACTGTCGTTATTTATTTAGCTGTATTTTCATTCAGTTCCGTATATGTAAATTTACGTTATTTTAAAGAATTAAATTTTCATTTCACGTAGTTTGGTTACGAAATTTTGTGTGACCTTGTTAAAAGGTAAGTTGTATGACAAATGCTAGGGATTGCATCATATTTCTATGAGGTGGGAGGTTGCATGAAGGTTCTCGACTAAAAATTTTCTGTTCTTAATGTTATGAGAGGAGGTGGGCAGAGTTAGCTGAGAGTGTTGCCTCGTTGGGCAACGAGTGAACCCTTTCTTCAAACTACCAAGTTGGCAACCTGACGTTGTGAGAGGCTGTCTGGACCCCACCCCAATGCTACGATAATGATTAACTAGATGTTTCTAGAATGTATTAAGAATATATATATAGGACCCACCCATGTTTAGACCAGAGAGTTCCAGCCTGACCCTCTGAGAGAGCTAACATCAGTCGGTCCTCTTGCCAGCATCTATCCAGCCCCTAAGTATTTCCTCTCCAAAGGGCAGTGTTTCCTCTCCAACGTGCATAGTGTTTCCTCTTGAATGTGCATAGTGTTTTCTCTCAAATGTGTATGGTGTTTATTCGAACATTGGAATTTTTGTAATTTTGATTTTGAAAGAAATGAAGTGTATTTGTGAATACAGTTTAGATTGTAATATTTATTAACTGGTTTTTGTGAATGACCCTGTGAGATTTAATTAAAAAGTGAAGTATATTTATTCTTGCTTAACTGTTCGGTAACCTTGTGTGAGCCTTCAGGACGTAAGAATAACAGTAACGTATATCCTTGTTTATTTACTATAGTGTTGAAGTGTCAACTGTTTCCATTATTTGTCAAAAGTTAAATATTTTCATAAATTAATTTCTAGTGGAAAAAAGTGATTGTGTAACTCTTAATGTGTCATTTTGTCTTAGGTCTAAGGTCTAGCTCAGATTTAAATTTTGAGTGATTTAATTTTGGTATCACTTTTTAATTGTTACTATTATAGAATATATATGTTTTTGTAAAGTGTGTACTCTTTCGATCACCAATAATCATTTCAGTGCTTTGCTTGTATCCCCTGACTAAGAATCGAAGAAAGAGGTTGATTTAAGATTAGTTCCTGTTAGAAGTGAAGTAATCACCCAGTTTTCTTTTGAGTGTAACGTAAAGAGACCTTCAGATATTCAGCATTCATATATATTACCATCTGGGAGTTGTGTATTATTCTCAGAGCTCGGAGGTTTTCTCTTGTGTATCAGATTATGTAATATAAAGGAGTTGAGTCTTGTTTTGGAGCTTGGGAACTTACGTAATTCACTAGTCGTAACAGTATGTATGTATGTATGTATGTAAATATATATATATATATATATATATATATATATATATATATATATATATATTTATGTATATATATATATATATATATATATATATATATATATATATATATATATATATGTATATATATATATATATATATATATATATATATATATATATTTACATACATACATATATAATATATATATATATATATATATATATATATATATATATATATATATATATAGTTTACATTTAAAGAAAAAATGAATGCTTCTAATTAAAATATGAAATGAAGACTCAACAAGCATACAGTTAGGAGGGCTGTGCTATGAAAGCACTTGACAAAATATTCTTTATCGATTTCATACAGTCACTTCTATCTCTTAATACCGAGTGAATCCATTTAAGCTTAGCAAACAATCCACACAATCTAATTAAATTAATAAACAAACATGTTTCATAACCAAACATTTATCTGCAGTGGGATTTGATATGAATGAGGAAATTCATCTAGAATAGAAGGTCTCCATTTATTAAAAAAAAAAAAAAAAAAAAAACGAAAAAAAAAAGCGTTAAAATTTATACTTTTGAGGAACAAGTATACCCCACTGATGGCTATTAAAGAACTGGACGGAAGAACTTATATTCGCTATAAAATGGTTTGCGAAAGCCTGTACTCTGTAAATTCATGTACACCCAATGCCTTTCTCTCTCCATCTTTCCTTTTGTAAAATACTTCAAATGCCTATATTAGACAAGCAGGATACCTCAAATGTATGCTAGATTCGTCTTCGGCACTAATGTCCTGCTTATTTGCAGACTTATCCTCTATCACTTACATCTTTAAATTTTGATCATGTTTCGTTATATATGACCCGCTAGGCTATCCCATTGCAAAATTGCAATATTTGTGTGATTTTCTTGACGAAAGCGATAAGAGTTTATAAATTTTTTGTAAGTTTAGAGAGATAAAAATGAAACCTCCAAACATGAACATTTGGTAAAATTTTTAGTTCCAACAGACATTACTGCCATAAAAACGGATGAGCATGTACATGAAGTTATATTGAGTATAGTATAGCGTAGACCTGTCGCCTGTCATAAGATTTTGAAGGGATGATTATATATCTTGGTCTTATATTTCAGACTGTTTCGAAGCAAGAAAATGCATATACATTACTAAGACATTTGTAACCGTGTCTTTTAATGACACCTATACCTAACAATTGATTTAATAATAGATAGAGAAGATTTCATAATAGTAAAACTCCTTGAACTTTACACAAAATGTCTGCAAGAATGCTCTATACCTACAGCTTAGGAAAACTTTATCCTTATACTGTGCTAATTCACAAAAAAATATGAATATAACTAATTATTATTATTATTATTATTATTATTATTATTATTATTATTATTATTATTATCATTATTATTATTATTATTATTATTATTATTATTATTATTATTATTATTATTGTATAGGATTGCTGCCTCAGATGCACTAATTTTATTAAGGACTTTCTCTATTGCCCTTATGTTATTCATTTCTTCTGTAATACAATTACCAGTAAACGGGAAATATTCATACTTTCTGAGAGGAATAGAATATCAAGCCAAGTTTGATATTGTCATTTTCTTTAATTGTGAATGTATAAATATATAAATGCGCAAATAGCCACTTATGTATCATAAAGTTAGATTAGATAATCGTAAAAGTTTAAGTTCAAATTTGGGTTATTTTCACAAAATCACTCTAAGAATATTGATTGATCCTAACGTGTGCCGGGCAACATGAAGGTACTTTACCCATTGTCAAGGATATACGAAGGAGTGAAGGCATCATTGTTGCTTTATATAGTGAACAGGAATGTTTATCGTTGGTCCTTATTGGCTGAAGTTCGCCTGAGGTCGTAGGCAGTAATACCTGGAAGGGCTTTGCTCAGACCTCTTCGGGAGGTTAAGCTAGGATAGCTCAATCCCAGGTAATTGGCAGCTTATCTGATGTGTTGGGTTATTTTACGTCTTGACACAGTCTGGATAATCCCTTTGCCCAATAACGGTGCAGGAAAGCTACACTTGAAAAAAAAAAATGGCGACTAGCTCCATCAGTGCTGTCATTTTCTTGTTCTTCATTTCCGGTGTTGGCTAAATTCAGTGTTGCAGCGAACTGTCGCCAGGTCGGCAATAAAAGAAATCTCTTGGGTTGTGTTCATATTCATTTTTCATTTTGGATATGCAGGGGTTCAAAACTTCCTAGGTACCGGCTGTCGGGAGCACTCCAAATAATTTTCACATTGCTTATATGGTCTTTAAATATGCCAGAGTTATGCAGTTGCCCCTTGCTGAGCGTGGCAGGATAAACTTTTGGAGAGGTGCATATTGCAGTCATGCCAATATAGGAGCCGGGACATTCATGGACAAAGCATGTGTATTGGTAGATTACGTTCTTCTTGAGATCATCCTGCAAAAGAAGAGCAGTGTTATTTCTCATGACAAGGTACCTTGTCTTGGAGAACTTATTATAAATAATAAGATTTACTTCAGTCCTTTAAGAGGTGGTGAATACATTGTGTTTAATTATCTATTTCATTGTTCTTTTGTGTTCAAGGAAGTTTTTGCCCATTGTTCCCTTATGATAGATATTTACCTTCGACAGGTTTTCTGTAGTAATGGGTGGTTCGTTAGTATATCACTTCCCTAAAGCTTTCTTAATTTGTTTGTGGATCTGCTTGTTGGAGAATCCATTATTGATGAGGACTTGCAAAACTCTTTCCAATTCTTCATGTGTGCTCCTCCATGAAGAGCAGTGAGAGAGGGCCCTCTTGACAAAGGCTTTGATGGGTGTATTCTAATATCAAGTAGGACACTCACTCTCACCATTTAGGCAGTGTTCCAAGTTTGTTAGCTTCATCTAGATTTTTGTTTTGAATTTGTAGTAGCTGGTTTCGATCACGCTAACGAGGAATAAAGACCATCTGTCGAGACAATGCTCAAGGGTAAATTCTAATAGGCTATATTCCTTGTACATTCGGCGAAGCTCTTCAATATCCTGTTTTGAAGAAGTTTATACGAAAATATCATCAATATATCTGAAATAAATGTCTAGTTTCTTGACCTGTTTAGTACCTTTTTTTTTCAATAATCCCCATATAAAAATTTGCAAACAGAACGTCAAGCGAGGATCCCATGGTGATGCAGTCTTTTACAATATATGTGTGCCCTTTATGTGTGGCAAAGGTCGTGTTCTAAGTGCAGATTTCAAGGAGAGCACATAGAGCTGTTTCCAGGATGTTGAAGGTGGGCATTTCAGAGTTCCTATAAACTCATTCCACCATTAGGTCTATTGTTTCATTAACAGTAGAACTTCAAAAGTTCAAACGCGCAGTAAATGTTTTTATGTCGAACAGGCTTACATACGTCGTTTTATAGTTTATATATGAAATATCTGTTTTAATGTTTATGTTTTTGAAATAGTTCATTTTAATTTTTCATTACCTCTTCTATCGTTTATTCATTTCCTTATTTCTTTTACTTACTGGGCTATTTTTCACTGTTGGAGCACTTGGGCTTATAGCATCCTGTTTTTCAAACTAGAGTTGTAGCTTAACTAGTAATAATAATAATAATAATAATAATAATAATAATAATAATAATAAGGTATTTTTTTACAAGACCACGCTCTCCATTCACTCCCAAATTATGCGGTCCTGCAGCTCTCCTCTTCTTCTATAGTAATTAGGAAATACTTTAAATGCTGGGAAAGCAAAAATGGCAGGAAATGTTAAGGAAAGGGGAGGGGGTTATAAAAAAAACTAGCTCTGTTTCCTCACTAAACGACCTGGATCTGACATTTCAACATAGTCAAATAAACAGAATTCGTGATGCCAGCATATATAAACAGAAGTTCATGATGCCAGCGTACATTTGACATACTGTATATTCAAAATATACTAAATTAAAAATTGAGTGATTACTCAAAAGTGTCACTATTTGTAAATTATGGACACTTGAGTAATCAATCCATTTTTAGTTTAGTATATAATTAAAATATACATAAAATGTACGCTGGCAGCACGAACTTCTGTTTATGTACGCTTGTATCACAAATTCTGTTTGGTTGACTATGTTTACGAGGTTAGCTCTAGGTCGTTTAGTGAGGAAATCAAGCTAGATTTTATATAACCCTCTCCCCTTGCTCAACATATCTTGCCATTTTTTGCTTTCCCGGTATTTAAAGAACCTCCTAATTACTGTACAAGAAGAGGAGCGCTGCAGGATTGCATAATTTGGGAGTAAATGGAGAGCGTGGTCTTAATAATAATAATAATAATAATAATAATAATAATAATAATAATAATAATAACAGGAATGGTGGTAAATAGCGACTCGACGTCTATGGAGGTAATAACTCCTTCACACCTGTATTCCTTAATATTTGCTGAGAAGTCATCTGACAATGTAACAAAATATTTGATGGGGATATAGGGTGTTAATAAAGCATCGAACCTCTCTGCTACTTGAAAAAAAAATGTGGGGGGGGGGGGGGGGCAGCCATTAGCTTATGATCGGCCGTAGAGGATTACATGTTTTATAAGTTACGGGTCTCCTAGACTGAAGTCACCAGACGGTATTGGTCGCTGTATTAATGGTTCCTATAATTTTATTTGGTTCTCTTTTAATTTCCCTTATAGGATTACGTGAGAAGCATTGAATGAGGTGTCAGCGAGTGCATCGTCGAATTTTTTGTTATTCCTCGGTATTCATTAACACAAAGGGGGCAGTCTAATCTGTTCTACAGATGGTTATACATTCATTTCTTTAATGACAATGCCTCTCTGATATTGTCCATGATCAGTAAAGGCTTCTGCCAAAAGTATGGGCTCGAGGGTGTCTGTTGTCCGGAAGGCATCTTCCCAGTCTTGTTCTTGTATATAATAGAGGAGAAGCTCGATCTTCATCCTCTTATTTTTAGGTCGAGAACTGGTGGTGTAGTGGGAATTGACCCATAAGAGCCAAATCTCATCTTGAGCATGGGTAAGGGCATAGTAAAAAAACATTGATATACTCTTGCCTTTATTCTGAAATTTTTAGTTTACCACTATTAACGTTTATCAGTTTCTTTATGACGATTTTAATCCTTTTTGTCCATCTTTCTTCTGTGGCCAGTGTACGAGGTAGGAGATATTGTCTGGGTACTGGAGTTCCTACTGTTATTGGTTTTCATCCTCCTCAGGCTGGTCTGCATTAGGGTCTTCATTAGATATGTCTATATCAGGGTAGTCTTCATCAGATTCCTCTTCATCCTCATGGACAATATTGGTGCTACCGAGGGCTTCTTCAGAAAATTCCAAACGGCTAACATTGCTATTACTAATGTTGATCCATTCATTTTCTGTGTGTTCCATCTGCTCCAGAAGCTCATTCTGATCCCATTTCTTGGTTTCAAGTTTGTGATGTAAAAGGGTTCTCCGAAATTCACTGGTCCTCGTGTCATCTCTAATTGAGGGGTCATGCAGTCTTGGATTCGTATATATTGGTGAAAGACTCTTTAATGCGTCATATTGTATAGGACTGCTGCCTCAGAGCCATTAATTTTAGGAAGGATTTTCTCTGTGGCCATTATCTTATACTTTTCTTCCGTACTACAGTTTGCCACCAACGGAAAATAATCATACTTTTCAAGAGGAAAACATATCAGGCCGACACCCCACTGCCATACCGAATTTGGATAACACTGGGAATGACGAACAAGAAAATGACAGCACTAATGGAACTAGTCACCATTTTGTTCAAGTGAAGCTGCTCTGTACAGTTATTGGGCAAAGACATTATCCAGACCATGTTAAGACAAAAAATAACCCAACACATCAGATAAGCCACCAATTACCTGGAACTGAGCCGCTTTGGGTTAACTCCACGAATAGTTCTAAACATAGCCTTTCCAGGTATTACTGCCTACGACCTCAGGCGAACTCCAGCCGAAAGGGACCAACCATAGATATTCCTGTTCTCTATATCAACCAACAATGATACCTTCACTCATTCGTATACCCTTGATAATGGGTAAAGTACCTTCGTGCTGCTGAAACATGTTAGAAACAAACAATATTCTTAGAGTGAAAATAACCCGAATTATTATTATTATTATTATTATTATTAAAAACTGACCTCTCTCTCTCTCTCTCTCTCTCTCTCTCTCTCTCTCTCTCTCTCTCTCTCTCTCTCTTCAATTGATTACATATAACCATAAGAATTAGTCGACATTATCATCCTTATCTTTAGAATACAGAAGATGATGTAAATAGGGCCTTACGGTGAGGGGATGAGATGGTTAAATGAATATTCTGATGTCGTTACCTTGGCGGAGGTAGTCTTGAAAGCAATTGTTTGTTGTCTCTATGTTCTCAACAATTACTTCTCCCAGTGTGGCCGTGGCCTGCCAGGCCTGTGGTGAGTTGGAGTCTACTTGTAGATCACCTCTCAGCTGAGTTGTTCCCCTACACTCTAGTAGGTAGTACAGGAGGGCCTGTTGTGATGTGACATCACAGTGATCTCAGGGTCTTTGAATATTATCCAGGATTTCCCAATTAGCCTTGTATCCCAGTCTGAGCCTGTGTACACATACAGCCTGCTCTCTTCGGGTGTATCTGTCTATGGGTGGAGGCTCTAGCTCCGTGGCCCATTTGTACCATGTGGCAGAGGGAGAGCCATTCCCTATCCACTTGTGTAGTTCCTTGATTAAATTGTCTTTGAGATGTGACTTTACTTTGTTTTTAATCTGTTGTAGTGCAGGCTGTATGTGCACCTGTACACTTTGTATGTGCCTGGTGATTTTGGCTACTTCATCAGCCTTCTCATTCCCTGGTATCCCGATGTGACTGGGGATCCAGTTTAGAGTTACCTGTCTATCTCTTTCATTGTGCTGATACAAAAATGATTTGATATCAGCTAGTAGGGCCTTGTTTTCTTTATTATTTTCCTGTTGCAAGGCTTGCATTGAGGATCGTGAATCAGTATGCATGACTACTGGTCCTTCTTCATTTTCAAATAGAATATTGTAGTGCTTCTTTATTGCAACAAGCTCTGTCTGCACGGTGGAGACATTGTTGGATGTCCTCCAGCAGGCCGTAAGGTTGTTGGAGAAAACTGCAGATCCCGCTGTTTGGGTTCCAGGGTCTACAGTACCGTCAGTATAGTAGATCTGTGCTCCTGCTGTTTCTGCTAAGCGGATTGCTGCCTGGGCTGCATTTCTAAGTTCCTCCATTGTGCAATCTTCCTTTGCTCTTGGAAGCTTAGTGTATCTGTAGATTGCTACTCGTTTCTTCCAAGGTGGAATATGCAGTGCCCCCAGTACTGAGTCTTGGCTTAGCTGCATGATGTCTTCAGTTAGGCCCAGGCTCTTTATGTTATCACTATGGCCTTTGCCATAGGAGCTTGGGGTCTGAACCTCAGTTTGCTTCGATAGTTCCTCTCTCACCCTCTTTTTAGTTATAGAATCTGTCTGAGAGGAACATCTTTGCAATTGTGGATGCATTCCTTTGTGCAATCCTGTCTTCAAGGGATGGTAGTCCAGTCTTCATCCTTAGTTTGCACAGTCTTGCCCATATTGGGGCTCCTAGTATGAGCCTCATGGCATTGTTTTGAATTACCTCTATAAAGGCTTTTTGAGTGTCTGTTAAGTTTGTGAGGGTTGGAGCGGCATATTCCACTAGCGCTCTGGAACAGGCTAGATAGTATTTCTTTTGAACATACTCATTTGCTCCGTCATTGAGTTTAGTCATGTGTCTCATGGCTGCCAGTCTGGCATCTGCTTTTTCTTTGAGATATTTGACTTCCTCCTTGAAGGTGAGTTGCTTGTCTATTACAACTCCCAGGTACATGTAACTGTCCACCCACTCTAGGGGCTCCATTCCTATTGTGAGTGGGTGTAGGGGGTTTGAGGCTTTGATTGACATAGCCTTGGTTTTGCCAATGTTTATTTTCAGTCCCAGTTCATTGGCTTTGTGACTGATGGCATCAAGTTCTCTTTGCATTCTGACCATTCTGACTAGTCCTCGAGCAATTACACATACATCATCCGCATAGATAAATATCTCTACTCCTTCAGGGAGTTAGAGTGAGGCTATATTTTCCATGAGGATGTTGAATAGGAGGGGGCTGAGAATCCCTCTTAGTGGTGTGCCATTTTCCAATTTGTGAAAGGTTGAAATCACTCCTTGGAATTTGACTCTAGCTTGTCTTCCTAGCACATAGTTTTTAGTCCATGCTAATAGGTGACCTTTAACTACTTTTCTGTCCACTGATTGCAGTATTGCTGCTGGGCTTGCAAGCTCAAAAGCTTTTTCAAAGTCTATGAAGACTATTGTTGCCTTCTTTTGATTTATGCAGCTTAAAACGTCAGTAACGCATTCAGAAGTTCCAATTCCCTCCTGATATAAATAAAGCTGCTTGTGTAGGGGGCCAATTTTGTATTTCATTCTGTTCGGGACCGTTTTTTTCTCCTGTCTTTTCCATACAGGATACTAAGGCTATTGGTCTGGGATTTCCTGGATCCTTTGGCTTTGGGATTGGCTGTGTATCTTGTTGCCTCCAGGCAGGAATACGGTTTCTCCTGCTGGACCCGTGTGTTTGATCATTGTGTAGGTGATCTGGTCTGCTCCTGGCGCAGTGTCTTTTCCTGTCTTGTGTATTGCTCTTAGTTCCTCGACTGTGTATGGGATGCCTGTGTCATCCTGTAGCTGGTGTGTCATCCTGTAGCTAGTAGGCTGTGTTGATCTCTTCCCACCTGGCTGGCACCAGTTGCTCTTGCAGCATTCTGGTTTCAGGGGAAAGATTAGCTGATAGTGTCCTGTTTACAGAGTTAAGCATCCTTTGCAAGCAAATTTGACATTGTTACCCCCTTCACATTCATCATAAACAGGTATGGTATGTTTTACAACTTTAAAATTTCCTCGTCGGTTGGTTCTAGTAGGAGATAATGATTCGATTTCGTTTTTTATTATTATTATCCTTTGTGAAAATTATGAAATATCAGTTATTCAAAAACAATTTCACGACCTAATGCAAAATAAGTAGCCTATAAACATCATAAGGCTCACTTTCAGTTTTACAATTACGTTTATACGTCTCGAAAAGATACCAGAAACATTCTATTTTGCTACATTGTATTTCAAGTTCCCTTTTATATCGACTTGATTATTTCATGATCTTTTACTTACTCGGATTTCCAGAATTTACTGTGACTTATTCAATCCCACATAACACTGAACTGGTACAGTCTGCGTCAAAATTGATGCTACAAATTTCAGAGTATTTGTTCGAAATTTACTAACTGGCAAGTACAACGTGTATCTCAAAAACTTATTTTTTTCCTACATTAAAAGCTCGATCAAACGTAATAAAGCTAGTATATGATGCACAAATATCAAATCTATGATATTTATAA
>NC_090726.1:97483344-97490844 GCF_036898095.1 Palaemon carinicauda
AGAAACTAGTATTATAATGAATTCTTTACAATTGAAGCTTTTTTTAGTACTTGAATTTCTTTTGTTGGTTTATATTAAGTAGTCTAGGTTAATGGACTAACCATATAGAACCACAAAGAAATGAAAGACGAAATTTCATATTTCTGTCTTCGTGCATTGCTTTGATGGAAAGTGATGACAACTGTCAAAATCCCAAAACAATCATTGCGGATAGGGAGGAAATCAAGGATATTAATGTTCAAACGGCCAGTTACGCATCCACGTAAGAATACAAATCATTTGTATATGTCATTGAACGGAGCAAAATCAAGTTTCGTTGAAATTGGTTCGGTATTCTTTTTTTTTTCTTTCTTTCTTTTTTGCGTAACGTTGCTCATGAAACAAAAAATAAACTAATAAAAGATTTGCTATTTACTTAACATTACTATTGTTTTCAAAGTACTGCTGCGAAATTGTACTTTGATGTTCTTTATCCAAAAAATTTACAGATTCGTCCTTAGATCATACCCAGCATGACTTCCAAGTTTAGTCCAAATCGGTACAATAATTTTGGTGTAAAGTTTCTAACAAACAAATAAATAAACTAAAACAGGCAACAGGGGTGGACATACCCTCTGTAAAATAGTAGATTTTAGCGAAGACAGTAATAAAAATATAATTATTAATTATATTAGTAAATTAAAAAATGTGCTATGTTGGTTCTTATTATTAATACTATTCGCCAGTTTTTGAAATAGACCAAGAGTATACCATATAGATTCATAAAACATATTTTGCCAAGAAATCGTTTATTTGTTACAAGTAATACTATGCATGAAATCTTACTCGAAATATTTCTCAGTATTAAGATGTTTTGCATACTAACTGTTCAAACCAAGACCTCCCATTTTAAGGATTTTCGTAATAAAACAAACCATAGAAGAGTCTGACCACCAATGGAACTCGAAACCAATAGCTAACGTTACTAAGTAATTAATAAATGAAAAACGTTTTCTTCTTAACGTTCATAATGGCAGTTTGTAACAAGGAAAATACCTTCCTTTGACGAATATATAAGTTCAAACTGATCATGTATTACATTTTAGACACATAATGGCAGATGTATTACATTATCCTTAATACCTAGTCATAATTCATCCAGAATGTACAGTTAGAATCAAAAGAACGCCGACACTCGCGGGAAATCTTTCGTCAGATGTCTCTAGTGTTCCCGTGACAAAACAGGCAAGGTGTTTCTCTTCTTATTACTACTATGAAATGGGCGGAGCCCTCTCCAACCTTAGCGAATCAAAGACAGCAACGGGGTGTTTTTGCTAGTAAAAGCATTAAAATTTCACAAATCGAGTTGCCATATTTCATTCTGTTTTATCATTTGACGTTTCGAATATCCACTGCAAATACTGAATACACACACACACACACACACACACGCGCGCGTGCGCACCCACACACACACACACACACACACACACATATATATATATATATATATATATATACATATATATATCATGAATCCACAAAATCGTGTAGAAATCATTGGAGTATCGCAGCTAAAATACTCCTTCCGTTGATAGCTACATTAGATTATTTTAGTCCATGAGCCTGAGGGGTTGGTCGGTACCATTTTGGGGCAGGAAATCTCATAGTGATTAACTGAAAGACCAATGTCTATAGTCTTCAGAAATGTATGATAGCATTCTATATCTCTTTGCCTTCCTTGTGTTATCAACCGCTTTTTATATATGACGTGATTTTTTCCGGCGTGACTTACAGGTGATATTTGTCTCCTGCGAGCTAGTCCATTAATATTATTAGGACTTATTATATACCAAAATAAAGGCCAAACAAAGGGCTTCAAAACAAGCTATCACATATTTAAATATCTTGAACACAGTGTTAGTTAGGGGCATATTTATGCTGAAATTAATGAATTTTTTCAATGTAACTGGAAATTTTTCCTTATAGAAATAATATCATGTCTGGTATTTGTTATTCAACTTAACATTCATATTCTGTGTTTCAAGAGCTTTCCTTTTATACCAATATGTGATCCATAGCAATTATATTAAGAAAGTTATTTGATGTTAAAATAACAACTATCACGCTCCTGAATCATTTATTTACTGTATATAACAGTAATAAAAAAATAAAGCATTCAATTTCTCTTCTTTTAGATTACCTGTGCTGAGGGCAGATGCAGCTGATAGTCCTGGAGAACAGTAGGTCTACTTTGTCAAGATGGACTCTACGAAAGAAAAATGCATTATCCACATTGAAACTTATGATAATGACCCAACAACACTGGTAACACCTAAGGACTATGACTCATGGTTGGTGCTTCTTGATGCAGCCCGAGTGAGGAATCATAAACCAATTCTCCAAATTGCAGAAAGTCTACATGAGCAAGAGATGCCCAACATTTGTTACCACAGACAATGTAGAAGCCGATTTACACTAAAAAGAGATCTGAATAACTTTAAAAGAAAATCAGCTGAAAATTCAGAACACGATCCAGGCAGCAGTGGAGCAGTTAAGAGACATAAGAGAACACCATCTACATCCCAAGTATACCAGCCTGAGTGTATATTTTGTGGAAAAGATAAGTGTTTGAAAGGAACATCCACTCGTGAACATCTTATCCTGGCTAGGCAGTTAAGGGTTGATGAGGGGCTTCGACAGTGTGCAAGGGAAAAACAAGATGACAAGATATTAGCAGCAACAAGTCGAGACATTGTTGCTGCAGAGGCTCATTACCACAACTCTTGCTACAGAAATTATACCCGAAAAACAAAAAACTCTCAAGAATCTAGAACAAGCAAGAATGAGAATGAATATGAAATACCTTACAACGAGGTTGAATCTGAGTCTTATGATGACCTTTTTATATTTATAAGAAATGAAATATTGCCTGATAATCTAATTGTTCCTGTAGCCACACTTGCAGCTAGAATGGAGAACTTCATGCATTCCAGAGGTTACAGATTGAATGAATCCACCAAGAAACACATCAAACGGAGACTGGACCCAAAAGTTGGAGACATTATTCACATTTATAAGGATGAAGCAGAAAAGTTGTTAGCAATTCCAGACAGCATTACAATGCAAGACATGGTCCTTGAAAAAAAAAATCTTCGAAATGAATTGAAAACTCTGAGATTTAAATCTAGTGACATAAAGTGCATCATTCACCAGGCATCATCTTATGTTCGGACATCAATACAGAGAGCTGTTTGCCATCTCCGTGGCCCTACCATCCATCTGATCTTAAAAAAGAGTCCATGAATTTGCCATGTCTGCTTCAGCAGTTATTGACTGGTATTCTGACTGGAGAACCTGAAAAAGAAAACCCATCTCAAAGAGTGAAACTTCTAATACAGTCTCTTGGTCAGGATCTAATATATGCCACAACACGAGGAAAGCAGAAACCTCCAAAACATTTGTTGCTTCCACATGCTGTCAAAACATTAACAGGCAATACTGAATTGATTCGGATGCTAAACAGACTTGGACATGGGATCTCTTACTCACAGCTTGAAGAAAATGACACAGCACTTTGTCTGCAAAAATTAGCTGCAACACAGAACCAAACGGTGGTCTTACCTACTCCTTTGCAGCCATATATTTTCCCAAATTTAGCATGGGATAACATCGACAGACTCGAAGAAACTTTGACAGGTCAGGGAACTTCTCATCGTGTTAATGGCATTGCTGTGCAACGCAAAATAATTGGGTCTCTTCTCCCAAAGCCTGCTCTTCCAGTTATTGATAAGCTAAAACAAAGGACTATTTCTACACAGCACACAGAACTGGAAACCTACATTGTTGGAAAGAGAGTAGGTCCACAACCTTTGCCACCAAGAACGAGTAATAAAGATGCTGATGAAGCTGCAGAATCTGCTCGGAATAATAATATAATCTGGATCATTCTCAGACAATCAAATATGGAAAATAAGAACATCCCAAGTTGGACAGGATTTAACATAAACATGAGAAAGGATATCTCCCTCAAAGAAGACATCCTTTGCTACCTTCCCTCTATAAACGCCCCTGCAACCGAGCTCACTACAGCTTTTGAAATCCTGAATCAGTCCGAGGCTATCTGAACAGAGTTGCAGCTACCAGTTATTGTCATTGTCGTAGATCAAGCAATTTTTGCAAAATTATCAGAGATTGTTTGGAGACACTGAGTTGAATATGTCAATGTCATAATTAGGTTGGGAGCATTTCATACCATCTGCAATGCTCTGGCTGTCCTAGGCAAGAGGTTTATGGATGCTGGCTTACGTGACCTATGTATAGAATCGGGTGTTGTTTCAGAAGGTTCAATTAATGGTGTTCTTGAAGGTAAAATGTACAACCGAGCTGTCAGAGTTCATAAACTTGTGTATGAAGCTCTCATGAGATTGATCTGGGAACAGTTTATGAACATGTGTACCTGAGAGTTCAAAATACCTTATTCCAGTTAACTAACAAAGACCTAAACCAGAACGATATTGGCAACTTGTTAGGGACTCAAGACTTTAAAGACCTCAAAATAATATGGTCACCGTTTCTTAACCATCTCCGCAAGTCGAATGGTGATCTGTCTGCATTTTGGATGTCCTACGTTGACATGGTTGAGGACATTATTCTTGGCTTGCTACGTGCATCCCGTGAAGGCAACTGGGAGCTCCATCTGCATGCCATCAGATCACTGATTCCCTGGTCATTTGCATATGACAGAACCAACAATGCCAGATACCTCCCTGTGTATTATGCCCAGATGTCAGCCCTAAGTGAGACACATCCAGAAGTGTATGAAGCTTTCAGGGATGGTTGCTTTTCTGTCCAGATGTCAAGCACTAATCCTTTTGGCCGTCTTCCAGTAGATCAGGCACTCGAAGTTACAGTGAACAGAGACACTCAAACACCAGCAGGCACAACCAGATTTAGTCGGAAGTTAGGGGCAGTCAAACGCTATTACATAACTTCTGAGCACAGAAGTGCATTCTTAGATCAGTTAAGAGACATGGTTCACGAGAATAAATCAGATGCAGTTCATTATGATCTCCAGCACCCAAGATCTGAGAAAGATGAGGAAGCAATTTTGGCAATAGTTAGTGCAATTGAAAGCTGGGTAAACCCATTTCCCAGTCAACAGGACATGATGAGCATCTCAACAGCAAAGACTGCCAATCCAGAAGTTGCTTCAGATTTACTTAATGCTCTAGATATTGGGGAGATGTGTTACACCAAGCTTAAGCAAGAAAGACTAGATTTTGATCCCCCTGTTACACAATTCTTTGATACTGTCAAGCTCAATAAACTGAAAACCTTTAGCCACATGTGCAGGAAGAAAGAAGTGGTCTCATACTGGAAGAGCAGTGATATTGAAGGCAGACAGGGCATTGTTTGGGAGAATCATTGTAATTGCCCAAAGTCGAAATCTTCAAATGGCAGATATATTATCCTATCCTCTTGGACTAATGCCATGGGCATTAGCAACCCCTGAGGGTTTGCCAAGGAAGACAAACAAGGCAATCCTCGGTAAAGCATTGTCAAAGGATGTCACAGCAAAGGAGGAAATGCCCTTAAATTCGGCTTATGTAATCGATAGCATGATGTTAGTACAAAAGGTGAAAGGGGATCAGAACACTTTTGGTGACAATGCTCAAACAGTCTTTGCTATGGTAATGAAAGAGGGAGGTTCTAGTCAGAGAATTGACATTGTGTTTGATCAATACCATGAACTGTCCATCAAAAACTCAGAAAGAAGTGTTAGAGGAGAACAGCATGCATCAAGTCCTCAAAATATTACACCAAATCAGCTCAACTTTGCCTCACATTAAGCCTTTATATGGGCGGTCAATTATATCCAGACTTTCTAAAATTTTGCATGGGCTATTGCAATATATCAAGAAACCTATGTAAAAAAAAAAAAAAAAAACATTTCAATAGTAGAATATGTGTTTGAGAGTACACAGACAAAGCGAAAAAAAAATCTTGATTTTAACATATTTTTCTTTGTAAACGAAGTCCTCTCAGGAAAAAAATAACTAATGGGTAAATACATATTGCATTATAAATACGTCCTTGTTACATACGCTTTTTTTTTTAGCCAAAGTTTACGTTATATCCAAATCGATACCAAAACTTTTCTATCCGTTTCAAACCGATAAATCCAAAAAGCAAGTGTTGATTTTTTCTCCTGACAAATTCCAAACTTTTTAAAAGATAAAGTGCCTTTGATTTTTTATAGAAAATTTAAAGGTATTTATTCAAATGTAGTTCGAAGTTAAGATTGATTATTTTTCTTACGTATTTGTTCATTTGTTTATTTACTAGTTTATAAAGTTGCCGACGAGAGTGTGTTTGAATTGGTCGCCGCACATTGTTAAGCATAAAAACAAATGCTTGAATGTAAGTGAATAAGTCACCAAAAAAAAAAAAGATGTTAAATAGTGATATTTGGTAAATACTGTATATTTTGTAAAGGTGACAAGGTAAAGGACTCTGGTAATATACATAGCTTGCAGAAGTTCCACTCAGATGCATATAAAAACATTGAAGAAAAGAAAATTTAACTAAATGATGAAGATTTCTACGTAAAATAAGAGGACTAGATCTTTTCGCAAGGGAGACCTAATTCCATGAGTGCCGACCCAAGCAGCTTTTAGTGAGACGAATACCTCAGCAGTGTTACATCATCACAGAAACTGAGAAAACATCGGACAAGAAAAGATGTATAGAGAAAGCATTTTCGCATCTACGATTTTATAAAAAAAAAAAAAAAAAAAAAAAAAAAAAAAGAAGTTATTCACAAAGTTCGGGTCCTAAAACTTTGTCATTTAGAAATGTGTATAATGAGAATCTATGAAATAATAGCAATAATGAACAAGCTTTTGAAATAACTAGTCATTCTCAGTTTGAAGATTGAACACTGCTCTGACCTGAAAGACAGCATCGACTTCTGATCATCCCTATATAAAGACACACTGATATTTTGTAAATCTTTGGAATCACTGAAAAAAAAAAAAATTTCTTTCTGCTTGTATTTTGTGAGATGATGACTGGATCAAAGAAGTTAGTCTTGAGCTTTACACTAAATTACTCAACGCCTTCAAAGAAAACAAGACACTTCTATGGCCCACCAGATCTAGTGACGTTCCTTAATATTATTATTATTATTATTATTATTATTATTATTATTAATATTATTATTATTATTATTATTATTATTATTACTAGCTAAGCTACAACCCTAGTTGGAAAAGCAGGATACTATAATCCCAGAGACTCCAACAGGGAAAATAGAATATTTTAAGAAGAGTAATAACATTAAAATAAATCTCGCCTATATAAACTATTAAAACTTTAACAAAACAAGAGGAAGAGAAATAAGATAAAATAGTGTTCTCGAGTGTACCCTCAACCAAGAAATTCCTGCTTATGTTCTACAATCTGTATTTACACTAATGTGTGGTATAAGGGACCCATCAGATCGAGAATAAATATTAG
>NC_090726.1:97495844-97498344 GCF_036898095.1 Palaemon carinicauda
GGTGAAACAATTTATCAAAACGGTAAAACAGATGCATATCTCAAAGTCAATTTCCAATAACAAAAAACATGGCAAGTTTTTCATGTTTTCAGAGGCATCTACTTATCAAACTCGCTAAAAGTCATCTTGTACATTCTTTTCATAGTATAATTGATTCTTGAAGTATAATTTTCATACCAATTAATCGTAATTTAAACTATCTAAGGCTCTAAGCTCATACAGGGCTAATGACGTACAAGGTGACGTATTACTTGGTACGTCGAGAATAAGTCGAGATTATCGACCGTGTTTGAACAGTCACTGTCGTACAAGTAAAGGGTGCTCTCTATATTTTGATTACCAAAATCTGCATTAAAGGCGAGTACAGCAAGTGGACAGAGCGCGCTCCCAATCTGCTGTTAAGAACAAGGTCATCTCGGGTTTTAAATGTTGTTCACACTAAAGCCTACTTGATTATCCGAAGATTCCAGCGCACAGGGAAATGGCTGTTTCAAAATCAGCTGGAGCAGACAAAGACAATTGAAAATTGGTTAATGAAATGTGGACGTACTTTCAATTGAGTATTGTAATTTTTACGGGCAATGCGTTTTGTGATGGAAAATTTGTGACTAATTCCGACAACCTACAAGTAATGTATCTGCTCTAAATTCACTTTTCCTAAACCCCGTTGATGAAAAAAAAAATCCTGTCTTGGAAAATCATAAGAAAACAAAGACTAAAATAGGATTCATGGTTAAATGTCTAATAGATGAGCAGTTTCTGCTTCAATATGTCTAGGGCCAGTCAGAGGATATCACACATGGAAAGGAACATTACACTACTCGTTCCATCGAAATGATCAACCAGGATATAACTGCTTCATAAACATACAACTGTTCACTGTTTCTCATATCGTTTATTTATTACCTTCTTTCCTTTCCTCACTGGGCTATTTTTCCCTGTAGGAGCCCTTGTGTATCTTACTTTTCCAACTAGGGTTGTAGCTTAGTTAGTAATAATAATAATAATAATAATAATAATAATAATAATAATAATAATAGACATTTAAATGGTATTTGGCCAAATGTATTCTCGGGGAAGATATCTTTGAATGGATGCTGTACTCCAGAAAAACTTCACACTTTCATACCTTGTATACGCTTGTCCAATGTGCATTTGTACATATATAGTAAGTTTACAATGTACATTATTGTACATACATAGGTGTAGTGTACAGTATTACTATATACGTAGCCTACATCATCGCTTATTTTGACATTTAAGCTTAATAACAATTGTATGATTATCTCCATTTTGTAGTGTAAATAAATACTTTATACATGATCTATTGTGCTTATTACTTAATTTTCAAATTGATTTTGCAAGGGTGTGTCTGTATGATTTACAATTCCAGTTATGATTTTATATCTATGTGTTCTTATCGCGAATTTGCTGAATATCCTTGAACAGTTTAGTATAAGCACAGTACATAACCACATGTGCTTCATTTGGCTGAGGTACCTATAAACGTCAATGTACAGTTACAAGTTATCGCTAAAAGCAAATTTACAGAGAAGTTCTCCAGTGTTTAAGGGATTTGGAGAGATAAAAATATTATAATCCTAACTCCGCGGGAAATAGAAAAACTTGCTTAAAGTGTTTTGCATAATGTTTCCAGTTGCGCACAAGTGTCTTAGAGTGTAGCGCATTTTCTGAAGATTTTGGTTATTATATAGTTCGTCATGATCAAATTCAGGTGTGCATTAGTTTTGAGCATCTGACTTTCAGTTTAGTAAAAATGTGCCAATAGTTATGAAATCCGTCCCTATGACATGAGCATCGCTTCGATGTTATGACTTTTGTGTGGCGTGTTTTGACGTTTGTTTCTTTGTATGCCAAGATTTTACACTTGCATTTGAGAAAAGATGTTGTTTGAGCAGCATGTACTTGATATTCCCTACTGAATTACATACCATTTTGTGGGAATTGGAGAACTTTAATTCCTTAAAAGGATAATTTATCACTTGTATTAATTGCATGAGTAGGGTGCAATTTTGAATTAAACATCCATCATTAAAATATATTTCTAATGTTAATTTTCATTATATTTTGGCTGACTTTAGTAAATGTTTGGTGGTTAGGCCTACCAATGGACATTGTTAAGCAAGGAAATGAAAGGGCAAATTACTTGCCAAACTACATGGCAAGGGTAAATAAAGAGATAACACTTGCTATTTGGAGGATGTATTCTTAAGTGTAATCGTACTTACTGCTAATAGCAACAAGCAACTACTAGAAATTACCAAAACAGCACCGGAAGGAACTGCACGTCAGGTTCAAGGTTAAGGCCAAGGCTTATGGTTTGAAGCAACGTTTTAATATTTCGTAGCCTTTGTAAGCACCTGGATGGAGAGACAATTACATTCTCTCTAGGATTTTCGGAATGGTTTTATATTAGTGACATTTTCAAATTCATGAAGGGAAAAAATTTTATTTAGAATGGTCAATAAAAAGTTAGCTT
>NC_090726.1:97505844-97513344 GCF_036898095.1 Palaemon carinicauda
TTGCACTATCTTGTACTTTACAAAAAAAAAATTGTACCTCTCTGAAAAAAATATATCTTATCAATACAAAGAATCTTATCAACACTAAACTGATCAAACCTTCAATCAAAAACATGGACCTGTTATCACCAATATTCAAAGCAGACTTGCTCGATCCCAGGTCTAGGCACTAAAAAAATATACATATTACCACTAGCGAATTACCTAAATTCCCTAGCTCCCAAACTCACCTACTATATGTTACATCATTCAATACACAATAGAAAGAGACCTCTGAGCTTTGAAAATAATACGCAACTCCCAGACGATAATATATATGAACACTGAATATCTAAAAGGTTTCTTTACTTTACACTCAAAACAAAACTGTGTCATTACTTCACTTTTAACGGGAACTATTCTTAAATCAACCTCTTACTTTGGTTTTTAGTCAAGGGATACACGCAAAGCACTCAGAAAAAAGGGTATAACCGTCAAAATGTAAATCATTATAATTCTAAAACATGCTAATAAAAAAAACTAAGGATATAATTTTGATCACTACATTTCTTCAAAGTATTCATAAAAGAGACTAAGGAAGTCGAATTAATCACAATATTTCTTAAAATTTCTCATAAAAGAAACTTAGGAAGTCAAATTAATTTCCATGTGTCTTAGAAACTGGAGTCAAGTTAACCACTATATTTCTTTAAAGTGCTTATAAAATAGAATAAGGAAATCAAATTAACCTGTATGTTTCTTAGAAATATGAATCAACGAAACCAACGAACCCTAATTAATCACTATATTTCTTTATGATGCTTTTCAAATAAAATAAGGAAGTCACTTCAGTCACTATATATCTTTAAAATGCTCATGAAAGAAACTAAGGATTTCAAATTAATCGCTATATTTCTTTAAAATGCGAATAAAAGAAACTAAGGAAAATAACTTAATCAAAATAATTTCTTTATAAATTTTCCGAAAAGAGACTAATAAAGTAAGATCAATCGTTATATTTTTCAAAAAAAGACAGTATAAAACAAAATAATGAACTCAATTTAATCAATGCATTTCTAAAAAAGAACAAGAAATTAAATTCAGAAACGAGACTATGGAAGTCGAATTAATCACTACATTACTTAAAATCCTCTTAAAATAGATTAAGACAGTCATATTAATCATTATATCCCTTGAATGTGCTAGTAAGAAAATTAGAGAAAATAAAATTAATCCTTATCATTCTTGAGAATTATATAAAAGAAACTAAGTCAAATTAATCACAATATTTCATAAAAATGCTCTCAAAAGGAAGTAAGGGAGAGAAATTAATCACAATATTTCTTAAAAATACTCTCAAAATGAAGAATGGATGTCAAATTAATCCCAATATTTCTTAAAAATGCTCTCAAAAGGAAAAAAGGGGAGTCAAATTAATCACAATATTTCTTAAAAATACTCTCAAAATGAAGAATGGATGTCAAATTAATCCCAATATTTCTTAAAAATGCTCTCAAAAGGAAAAAAGGGGAGTCAAATTAATCACAATATTTCTTAAAAATGCTCTCAAAAGAACGGGGGTCAAATTAATCCCAATATTTCTGAAAAATGCTCTCAAAAGGAAAAAAGGGGACTCATGTTAATCACTATATTTCTTTAAAATGCTCTCAAAAGAACTGGGGTCAAATTAATCACAATATTTCTTAAAAAAAACTCACAAACGCAAGAGAAGGAATCAAATTAATCATAATATTTCTTAAAAAATGCTCTCAAAAGGAAAAAAGGGGACTCATGTTAATCACTATATTTCTTTAAAATGCTCTCAAAAGAACTGGGGTCAAATTAATCACAATATTTCTTTAAAAAAACTCACAAACGCAAGAGAAGGAATCAAATTAATCATAATATTTCTTAAAAAATGCTCTCAAAAGGAAGTAAGGGAGTCAAATTGATCACAATATTTCTTAAAAATTCTCTCAAAAGGAAGTAAGGGAGTCAAATTGATCACAATATTTCTTAAAAATTCTCTCAAAAGGGAGTAATGGAATCAAATTAATCACAATATTTCTTTAAAATTCTCTCAAAAGGAAGTAAGGGAGTCAAATTGATCACAATATTTCTTAAAAATTCTCTCAAAAGGAAGTAAGGAAGTCAAATTGATCACAATATTTCTTAAAAATTCTCTCAAAAGGAAGTAATGGAATCAAATTAATCACAATATTTCTTAAAAATTCTCTCAAAAGGAAGTAATGGAATTGAATTAATCACAATATTTCTTAAAAATTCTCTCAAAAGGAAGTAAGGGAGTCAAATTAATCACAAAATTTCTTACAGGTGCTCATAAAAGGAACTAAGTCAGTCAAATCCCTATATTTCTTCAAGTTTGAAGTCAAATTAACTACTGTACATCTCAAAAATTCCCATAAAACAAACTAAGGAAATCAAATTAACCAGTATGTTTATTAAAATACTCATAAAAAACTAAGGAACTCAAATTAATCAATATATTTCTATAAAATGTTCATAAAAAATTGATTAGGTAAAATTAATCACAATGTTTTTTTTTTTTTTTTTTTTTATCAAGTACTCATAAAAGAAACAAAGCAAATCAAAGGAATGACTACATTTCTTAAAACTGCTCTTGAAAAAAAATGAAAATCAAAAGAATCACTGTATTTCTTAAAATGCTCATAGAAGAAACGAAGAATTTCAGTTTAATCAATATATTTCTTTAAAATCCTCATGGAAGTTAGTAAAAAAGTCAAATATTCTCTATATTTCTTTGAAGTGGTCAGAAAAGAAACTGAGGAAGTCAAATTAATAACCATATTTCTTAGAAATTCTCATAAAAGAATCTAAGAGAATCAAATTATTCAGTTTTCACTATTTTTACTAAAATGTTCATAATTGAAAGTAAGAAAGTCAAATTAGTCCCTAAATTTCATAAAAGATTAGACAAATTAATCACAATACTTCTTGAAAATGCTTGTAAAAGAAAGTAGGGAAGTCAAAATAATCACTATATTTCTTAAAAATTCTCAAAAAGGAAATTAAGAAAATCAAATTCATCACTAAATTTCTTAAGAATTATCTTAAAATAAACTTATGACGTCAAATTAATCATTATATTGCTTCAAAATCCTTATAGAAGAAACTAAAGAAATCAAATTGATAACTAGATTCTTTAAAATACTCATAAAAGAAACGGAGGAAATCAAATTAATCACTATATTTCTTTAAAATACTCTTAAAAGAAACTAAGGAAATCAATCAATCACCATTTTCCTAAAAAAAAAAAAAATGTTAGTAGAGTTCTCTCAAGTGAATTTTCAGAGACCAGTAGAGTACCCCAAAGGAATGTGCTGTCTCCTATGTTGTTTATTCTCCTCATGGATTTTGTAATACATAGAACATTTGGGGATGGTGGAGAAGGATTTGACTGGATTGTTAACAGGATATTAGCTGACCTTGAGTATGCAGATGACGCTCTCCTTATTAGCAGAATAACAAAGGACCTGCAAAGCTAGATTGTAAGGAATGCATGAAATATCTCATGAGTTTAGGCTGGAGATAAATAGAATAAAGACAGAGATGATGAGAACGTAATATGCAATGGAAGATGAAATATCATTGGAAAGAGAAAGGATTAATAAGGTGGAATCATTTAAATATTTAGGAACCATGATCTCTTATAAAAGATGTTTAGAATTTCAGTTTAATGTAAGATTGAAATAAAGCAAATCAGACAACGGTTAGGTTGAGTAAAATTTGGAAATCAAATCTTTTGAAAGTACCCATAAAAATCAGGCTATATATCAGTTTAGTGAGATCAGTGTATGGACATGACTCGTGGTATGACACAAACACTATTCAACAGATTTTGTAGATTTGAGATCAAAGACCTTAGAAGAACATTTGGAGTTAAATGGCAGGATAGGATTAGAAATGAAACTGTAATAGAGATTACTCAAGTAGTATATGTGAATGAGATCGTGGTGAGGGGTAGATGGAGATGGTTTGGCATGCCCTTTGCACTCCCCAAGAAAGATTAGTTCACTAAACTTTCAACAGGGATCCACAGGGCACTATTAGAATTTGAATACCCAGCCCTACTTGGCTAAGGTCTATGAAGCGTGAAGCAGGAGATGATGAATAGAGAACTATAGATTTGAAAGCTCAAGATAGTTATGATTGGGGAAATCTAACTGAGGCCCTTTGCTTTAATAGGCGTGGAAGGATATGATGATATATATATATATATATATATATATATATATATATATATATATATATATATATATATATATATATATATATATATATATATACAGTATATATATATATATATATATATATATATATATATATATATATATATATACATATATATATATATATATATATATATATATATATACATCAAAGTAACTAGGGAAAATCTAACTAATTACTGTATTTCTTAGAATGCTCTGAAAAGAAAATAAGGAAGTCAAGTAATCGTTATATTTCTTTAAAATGTTCATAGCACAAAGTCCAAGTAAAATAATCACTATATTCCTGAAAAAATGCTCATAAAAGAAACTAAGGATGTCAAATTAATCACTAAATTTCGTTACAATGCTTATTTTAAAAACTAAGGAAGTCAAATTAATCACTGTAATTCTTAAAATTGCTCATAAGAGAAACTAAGGAAGTCAAATCAATAACTATATTTCTTAAAATCGCTCATGAAATAAACTAAGAAAGTCAAATTAATCAGTATATTTTATTACAATGCTCGTAAAAGATACTAAGGAATTGAAATTAATCACTATATTTCTTTACAATGCTCATTAAAGCAACCAAGGAAGTCAAATTAATCACTATATTTCTTTACAATGCGCATTAAAAACACTAAGGAATTCAAATTAACCACTATATTTCATTACAATGCTCATAAAAGAAACCAAGGAATTCAAATTAATCACTATATTTCTTTATTATGCTCATTAAAGAAACTAAGGAATTCGAATTAATCACTATATTTCTTTACAATGTTCATAAGAGATACTAAGGAATTCAAATTCATCACTATATTTCTTTACAATGCTCATTAAAGAAGCTAATGAATTCAAATGAATCACTATATTTCTTTACGATACCCTTAAAAGACACTAAGGAAGTCAAATTAATCAGTTTCTTTGCAATGCTCATTAAAGAAACTAAAGAGTCAAATTTATCAATATATTTGTTTAAAATGATCATAAAAGAAACTAAGGAAGTCAAATTAATCACTACAATTCTTTACAAAGTTCATTAAAAACACTAATGAATTCAAATTAACCACTCTATTTCATTACAATGCACATAAAAGAAACTAAGGAAATTAAATTGATCGCTATATTTCTTGGAATTCCTCATGAGAGAAGCTAAGCAATTCAAATTATCTCACTAACTTTCTTAGATATACTCATAAAAGAAACTAAGGAAGTCAAATTAGAGTACTCTTGCTTGAGGGTACACTCGGGCAAAATATCTTTTTTTTCTTCTTCTTCTTCTTCTTCTTCCTTTTGTCTTTTTTTAAAATGGTCTGTTGCGAAGGCTGAATAAGAGGACAAAGGATTCCTGGAGGTTTATCATGAGGTTGACTTTTCCTCATCTGTTTATCTTTTTTTTCTTTCTTTTTTTCATCAAAACTATCTTTGATTTCATTAGTAGTGGAGACTGAGCAACCTGCCCCCGATGTATCATACTCAGGTAATATTTATATAAAATCTCAAGTAGACTGGAATGGTATTTTGAGTGATCTTTTAGGCTTGAATTAGTTGTTCCATTGAATGAGAATCCATTCAATATAATGATAGGTGTATCCCTTCTCGTGTGCTAAGGTACCAAGTGAAAGACAAACCATGGTTCAATGAGGATTGTAGACATACTTATTTGGGGAAGCACAAAGCCTATCATCTTTGGAAAGGTAACAGATCAGATTTGACACAACTTCTAGCTTTTGCTCAAAAGGTTTATGCTTCAACTGAAAAGGAATAAACTTTAACCATAAAAGAAACCCTTTCAGGTACAACTCAGGAACATAAGTGGTGGGCTACCCTCAAATCTGCCCTCTTTGGTTTAGACTTAACAGTTCCTCCTTTACTTAAACCAGATGGTTCTGTCACTCACTGGCCAAAGGAAAAAAAGCAACCCTTTTGGCTGATGTGTTTGACAGTAAGCACAGTAATGAGAAACTTGATTATTAATAATAATAATGTTGATAATATTAATATTAGTTATATTAATATTATTGACATTTATATTGATAATAATAATAATAATAATAATAATAATAATAATAATAATAATAATAATAATAATGATAATAATATATCTTAAAAATACTCAGAAAAGAAACTATGGAATTAAAATTAGCCACAATATTTCTTTAAGATTCTCATAATAAAAACTAAGAAGGTCATATTAATCACTATTTTTTTTCATAAATGCTCAGAAAGGAAATCAAGGAAATGAAATTATTCACTAAAACTCCTAAGAAAAACTTATGAAAGAAATTAAGGTAGTCAAATTAATCACTTTTTTTCTTTAAAATGCTCATTAAAAAGCTAATGATGTAAAATTAATCTCTATATTTCTTTAAGAATTTCGTAAAAAAAAATCTGAGACAATAAAATTAACCTCTATTTTCTCAAGAATTAAAAAAAAAATCTAATTAAATACAATATTCCTTAAAAATGTGCATACATGTAACAAAGGAAATCATATCAATCACTATATATCTTAGAAAGTTCTCATAATCACTATAGTTATTGAAAAATATTTTAAAAGAAAACCAAGAAGAAAGTCCAATTATTCGCTTTTTTTCTGCTCACAAAAATATTTAGGAAATCACCTTAATCATTAAATTTCTTCAAAATTCTCGTAAAGGAAACTAAGTAAGTCAATTTATTTACCATATTTCTTAAAAATACTCATAAAAGAAATTAAAGTAGTCAAATGGATTTTTATATTTCTTAAAAAATGCTCATAAAAGAAACCAAGGTAATCGAATTAATCGCAGTTATTTTAGAAAATTTCTTAAAAGAAACGCGAAAATTCTAATTAATTTCTATGTTTCTTTAAAATACTCATAAAATAAACAAAGTCGAATTAATTTATATAATTCTTAAATATACTCATAGAAAAAAAAACTCGAGAAATCAAATTAATTTCTATATATTAAAAATTCTCATAAAAGAAACTAAGGGAATCAAGTTATTTACTATATTTCTTAAAAATGCTTATATAAGAAACTAAGAAAGTCAAATTAATCACAATCATTCTTTAAGATCCTCATGAAAGGATTTCGAAATGGTAGAAGTTGTACTGTCCAAATTTTCATTACAAGACAAATTGTACAACAAAGTGTAAAATATAGCAATCCACTTTTGATTGCATTTGTGGACTATGAAAAATCCTTTGATTATGTGCACGGCCAATTTTGTGGAGAGTCTTGCGTTATCATGGAGTTCCTCTTAAATATGTAAATTTAAT
>NC_090726.1:97518344-97580844 GCF_036898095.1 Palaemon carinicauda
TTATGTTCTCGCGGCGATACCCGAGGACACCTTCCCAGAAATATCCGACTGGCTTTGTGAACAAGGAGACACCCCAATAGCGTATGACGCCCTCAAAACATACCTTCTGCAGCAGTACTCGCCGTCGCCAGCCGCCCATATAGCAAAGCTTTTTCAGCTCTCGCAACAACCGTTAGGGGACCAAAGGGCTTCGCTTGCCCTCAGGGAAATGACCAGTATCGCTCGCCTTCAACCTGCCGCAGACGGCTCTCCTCGTGAGGTGAACCTACTTCGTGCCCTTTGGATACGCCGTTTACCCGAACCTGTATGCGCTGCCATACCCGATGTCGATAGTTTACCCATAAAGGACTTGATGACCAAAGCCGACGCCCTTATGGACAGCCACTTCAAGACCTCCATCAACGCCGCCACCCCTGACGACGAGGATGCCTATTCAACGTCAACCGAAGCTAACATGAATGCCGTAGGACATACACGCCTACCCCGTGATGTGCCGAAGCGGCGACAAAGCCGCCCACCACCCACCAATCGCTCGCGCCCCAACGAACGACTTCTACAGCCACTTACTACCTCCCATCCGCCGCAGTTTTGCTACTACCACTTCAGATTCGGGGCAACCGCGAAGAAATGTGCCAAAGATTGTCAGTGGCCAAAAAACGTGTAAGTAGGCCATCGCTTGTGGCGATGGCCTCCCATGTTTCTAATCTTTTCTTTTTATATGATGCAGGAACGGGCGTGCGATTTTTGGTAGACACGGGTGCTTGTCGTTCTCTTTTGCCAAGGAAACTCTTCAAGGCACAACGTAGTCTGTCTACATCTGCTGACATCCGCTTGGTAGCTGCCAACGGATCTGCGATACCCACCTACGGTTACGAGAACCTCACATTATCGTTCGGAAACGTTAAATTCAATTGGAAGTTTCTCGTTGCTGACGTCACAATGCCAATCCTCGGTGCGGATTTCCTCTCTCATTTCCACCTTCTGGTCGATGTCGCCCACCGACGATTGGTCAACGCAGACTCGTACTTGTCGACACCTCTTCAACCCGCCCCCTCTAACCTCGCTCTCCACATCAGCGCACCCACGGATGCCTACGCCCACCTCCTCACGTCATACCCGGAAGTTTTCCGTCCAGAACTTCGCCAAACGCCCACGGTTCCTGCCAAGCACGGTATTTATCACCATATCAAGACGACGGGACCCCCAGTCTTCGCAAAATTCAGACGTCTGGCACTGGAACGATTGGCAGCCGCCAAACAGACGTTCGCCGAAATGGAGAAAATGGGCCTTTGCCAAAAATCCTCCAGCCCATGGTCGTCACCCTTACACATCGTTCTGAAGAAAGACGGCTCCCTCCGTCCGTGCGGGGATTACAGGCGCCTGAACATGCAAACAGAACCGGATCACTACCCCCTCCCAAACATTGCCGATGTAACCTCCTACCTGCACAAAGCGAAGGTCTTCTCTACGCTCGACCTCCTGAAGGGGTATTATCAGGTGCCTATGAACCCAGAAGACATCCCCAAGACCGCCATCACCACTCCGTTTGGCACATACACCTTCAATTACTCCTGTTTTGGCCTTCGTAATGCTGGGGCAACGTTTCAACGTCTCATGGATGGCATCTTAGGGGACCTCCCTTTCTGAGTATGTTATGTGGACGACATACTTGTGTTCTCCTCCTCAAAAGAGGTACACCTCCGTCACCTGCGCATCGTGCTCGACCGCCTGCAACAAAACGGCCTTGTAGTCCGGTACGACTAGTGTACCTTTGGCGCCAACGAAAGTGTCGTTCTTAGGGCACCGTATCACTCCTGAAGGAGTCCATCCCCTCCCTGAGAAGGTAGCAGCCGTTCAGAATTTCTCCGCGCCCTCGACCGTCAAAGCTCTGCAGGAATTCTTGGGCATGATCAACTATTATCACCGTTTTCTGTCAGCCATTGCCGCCACTCTTGCTCCCCTCTACGCCTCCCTCAAGGGCAAGCCAAAGGACCTGAAGTGGGGTCCCCTTCAAGAAGCAGCCTTCTGCAATGCAAAGAAGGCCCTATCAACTGCTGCGGCTCTCACTTTTCCTATCCCACACGCCCCTCTCCTTCTCTCCACCGATGCCAGCGATGTTGCTATTGGTGCAGTACTCGAGCAGGTGGTCAAAGGCTCGCCCCGCCCATTGGCCTTCTTCAGCAGAAAACTGTCCAAGGCAGAATCGAGTTATTCTACCTTCGATCGAGAATTGCTGGCGGTGCACTTGGCTGTCCGTCACTTTCGCTATTTCTTAGAAGGTACGCCCTTCGTCATTCGCACAGACCACATGCCTCTGGTGCACGCCTTCACTCGACAGTCTGACGCCTGGTCCGCCCGTCAACGCCGATATCTCTCCGCCGTGGCTGAATACAATTGCACCCTCCAATACGTCCCTGGGAAAATGAATCCCGTTGCCGATGCCCTGTCAAGAAACACGTTGGCTGCCGTTCAACTGGGATTGGATTACAACGCCCTGGCTGAAGCCCAACGACAGGATCCAGAGTATCAAGCTTGTAGGACATCCTGCACGTCCCTCCGTTGGGAAGATTTTCCCCTCGAAGACTCCAACACCACCCTCCTCTGTGACGTCAGTACTGGTAGACCGCGACCTTGGATTCCTGCTCCCATGCGCCGACAGGTGTTTGATTTCATCCACGGCGTTTCACATCACTCGTGCCGTTCTACTGCACAGCTGCTGAAGGCAAAGTTCATTTGGCACAGCATTTCTAAGGATGCTAAGGATTGGGTCCGCGCCTGTACTTCTTGCCAAACTTCCAAAGTACATCGACACACGGATTCAGGAGTGGGCACCTTTCCTCAACCTCAGCGTCGTTTCGCACACATTCACGTCGACGTTGTAGGCCCCCTACCCACATCACAAGGACATCGTTACCTGTTTACCGTCATCGACCGCTCCACTCGTTGGCCTGAAGCCATTCCCAAGGAAACTGCAACGTCCGCCTCATGTACATCTGCCTTACTCTCTGGATGGATTTCAAGATTCGGTATCCCTGAGCATATTACTTCTGACAGGGGAACCACTTTCACCTTTCAATTGTGGACGTCATTAGCGAATCTCCTGGGCATCACCCTACATCAGACAATGGCCTACAACCCCGCTGCCAATGGAATGGTTGAACGTTTTCATCACACCCTCAAAGCAGCTTTGATGTCCCTCTGCAAGGATTGCAACTGGTTTACTCAGCTTCCCTAGGTCCTCCTGGGACTAAGGACCACTCCTAAAGATGCCCTCGACGTCTCGGCAGCTGAAATGGTGTATGGCGACCCGTTGGTCGTCCCTGCCGAATTTTTTCCTTCTACAACCTCCTCCGACGATCTCCAGTGCATACGTCACGTCGTGGGAAAATTTACTCCGTGCCGCCAGACTTACAAGCCCCCAGCGAAGCATCACATACCAACGGACTTGCACTCTGCAACGCACGTCTTCCTGCGCAACGACACCAGCAAGCCACTACTAACGCCCCCTTACACGGGCCCTTTCCTTGTGATCCGACGCAGTCCGAAAGCATTCCTCCTAAACATTCGGGGCAAAGAAGACTGGGTCTCCATTGATCGTCTAAAACCTGCTTATCTTCTGCCAGATGACCCGCCTACAGTTCGCCTCTCTAGATCAGGGCGCCCTATTTAACATGTACAGTATGTCATTTTTAGGGGGGGAGCCATGTACCAACCGTGTTTCACACAATTGTACATAATTCCTTTTGTATATATTATGCTTGTATCTTCGCTCTTCCCTCGCACTAAAACGATCATGAAAATTCATGTCTGGTTTTTTCTCTGTAATATTGTCTGTCTTGTGAACTTGTTATGTCCTGTTGCCTTGAGGTTTTGTATATAAGGAGAATGTTCTACAATAATATAACTCAGTTGATTGCTTCCTGCCTTTGAGTTCACAACCCTCTCTCGGCACCGTCACAAAATATAATAGTTCAAGTCAAGCTAATATATAATTTTCAGATCGTAACATTTTTTGTCTTAATCTAAGTTTTGTTCAGTATCAATTTTTCGAGTGATTTATTTTGATATTATATAAATTCTTTTCAAAGTGTTGAAATTTATATACAATATATTTATTTTTTTAAAGAGTTTATTATTCATCATTTTTTAGAATAGTTGCGATGGTAACCTGTTAATAAAGCGTAGTAAGTATTCGTAATAATAATTACCCAGTTTAGTTTTGAGTATACTTTAGAGACCTTTGGATATTCAGTGTTTTATATATTGCTGCCTGGGAGTTATTTAACTGTCTCAGAATTAGTGTGTCTTAAAGTGTAACAGTTTTGATGTAAAAGATACAAGTGATTTTGGAATTCGAGAGGTTGATTAACTTCCCAGTCGTAGTATATAATATATTATGTGTTTGGTTCCCATTCACGAGCTATAGTGTAATATATTGTTGGTGACCAAACCCTTGAGTCATAATCGTATAATGATTTATATACAAACTTACAAATACTTATTTGTGATATATATATATGAATACATATATATATACATATATATACATATATATATATATATATATATATATATATGTATATATATATATATATAAATATATATATATATGTATATATATAGATATATATATATATATATATATATATATATATATATATATATATATACATATATATATATATATATATATAAATATATATATACATATATAGATATATATACATATATACATATATATACATATATATATAAATCTATATATACATATATATATATATATATATGTATATATATATATATATATATATATATATATATATACTGTATATATATATATATATATATATATATATATATATATATATATATATATATATATATATATATATATATATATATATATATATATATATATATATATAAATATATATATATATATATATATATATATATATAGAAATATATATATATATATATATATATATATATATATATATATATATATATATATATATATATATATATATATATATATATATATATATATATATATATATTATTATTATTATTATTATTATTATTATTATTATTATTACGGCTGGAAAATAAGATAACCTCCCGAGTTTTACATAAATCTGTAAATTAATACCCGAGCTCTGAGAAATTATGTAACTCCCAGACCGTAATAAATAAAAACACTGACTTGACTTTTAAAACAAAACTGGGAGATTATTTGATAGGAGCTATTAAAAAAACTGCTAAGAAATATGGGTGATCAAAAAAATACACACTTTACAAAAATAAATATATTCTATAAAAAGTTACAACAATTATGCAAAAAGAATTAGCACCAAAATTAAATTAATTGAAGTACTAAATCTGAAGAAAATCTTAGACTAAGACAAGAAAATATTTCTTTTTGAAAATTATACAATCTCTTGTTTCACAGGAAATTAATTTATAAAATATTTAATCTTGATGATTAATGACAATAGTTAACACTTTAACACTCTAGTGATTGAATCTTTAAAGAAATTTACATAAAAGTAACTGATACACTTACGTGTTTAAGCTCACACGAGGTGTCCAAACAGATAAGCAATTTAAATAAACTCCGCTGCTTTAACTTGAACCTTACAGGGCCAGTTACAAAAATTTATCTTATACAACTACTTTCATTAACACATTACACTTGAAATCACATTCAAAGGATTTATCAAAGTTTGAACACACTACACACGATTTATGTTAGATAGAAATCATTAATCCCATTCGAGAGGGCACACACTTGATATACTTGAAAGGAGAGGGCTGACAAATTTTGACTCTCTCAAAGGTACAGGCTGGATCTTTTATGTTGCTCTTGATTTCCTAGTGGCACATATATATTGACTTAGAACTTCTAGATAATTTTAAATATATTATTCTCGTGGCTTGGGGGCGAGGCCTAGTGGGGCCAAAGCTGCCAATTAATCAAGTAGCAGACGAATGTCAACGCAAAAGCAAGGCAACTCTCTCTCAGCTAACTACGCCCACCTAACCCTCGAAACATTAAAAAAAAAGAATAAATCTCTTTCTAGAAATTTCATGTACTTTCTAACTCCGTGGAAAATATGATAATTGTGAAATCTTGCATAAACATGATGTAATACCTCGTTCATACCTCATATATGTCGTACAGCAAACCTTTAAAATTACATAAGACTTCTTGAAAAACTACATGAATTAAAAAGTATTTCTTGAAAATTATGCAAATTTACATATACTGACTTGAAGGAAAAATACTATGAAAAGAATGACGAAAGTCTTATGTAATTTACATACAATTACTTAAACCTACAAGAGAGGAACTCACCTTACGAGCTGGTTATACACTTCATAAATAGACAAATGAAATACAAAAATAAAATATTTACTCAAAACTAGACCAGCTTCGTATAAATACACATTATATATATATATATATATATATATATATATATATATATATATATATATATATAGATAGATAGATATATCATTACATACTGTATATAAATGTATATATATATATATATATATATATATATATATATATATATATATATATATATATATATTATATATATATATACATATATATACATATATATATGTGTGTATATATATACACATATATATATATATATATATATATATATATATATATATATATATATATATATATATATGTATATATATATATATATATATATACATATATATATATGTATATGTATATACGTGTGTATATATACATATACATATAAATATATGTATATCTATACATGTACATATATACAGTATATATATATATATATATATATATATATATATATATATATATACATATATAGGTGGTAGGTTGGCCCGGGCACCAGTTACCCGTTGATATATTACCACTAGAGATTTATTAGATAGCATGACTGGCCAGACAGCAATGCATTGCATCCTTCTCCCTGGTTACAGCTCATATTTTCTTTGCCTACACATAATACCGAATAATCTGACCTATTCTTTATGTATTCTCGTCTCTCCTCATACACCCGACAACACTGAAATTACTAAACACGTCTTTTTCGTTCAAGGGGCTAATTACTGTAGCGTAATTGTTCAGTGGCTACTTTCCTCTTGGTATGGGTAGAAGAGACTCTTTAGCTATGGTAAGCAGCTCCTCTAGGAGAAAGACACTCCAAAAACATACCACTGTTCTATAGTCTTGGTTTGTGCCATAGCCTCTCTCCCATGGTCTTTCACTGTCTCTAGTTAGAGTTCTCTTGCTTGAGGGTAATCTTGGCCACACTGTACTTTTTTCTTCTGCTTGCTTTTTGAAATAGTGTGTTGGGCTGGCTTAATAAAAAGGCCCTGGGTACCTGGTTGTTTATCAAGGGGTTGTCTTTTCCATATCTGATTCTCTTTCTTTTCAAAAGCATCCATACTGTTCTCCATTCAGTTGAAGTGGCTATCCTGGAGGGTATTTAGCCTTGCATGGTGTATCGGCTCCTCCAAGTTGACCAGTTTTTAAAACTTTTTTTCTATAGTCTATGGGTTTGATCAATTACTTTATTTATATTTCTCTATATGTTGTTTTTGTTATGATTCTTGTTAACCTAGTTTTTAAGTATGATGTCTCTTTTTTATTACCATTAATTTTTATGCTCTGTTGAAACAGTGAGCAAAATCTGGGACCAGTATGTCCTAGCTTTCATCAATGTTGTGGTCTTCATGCAAATATTCAAGACATTACAGTTGCATCCAGACAGCATGATATTCTTTTGTGCTCAGAAACTTTGGTTTCTAATATGAGGCACTCATCTGAGCTCCTTATAACTGGTTTTAAGAAGCCAATAATGTTGAAACACGATGACATCCTTAGGGCCAGGGGAATGACAGTGTATATTAGGACTGAATTTCCTGTTTCTCATAAGTCCTGTTATGAATGTGGATGTTATGAGATTCAGCTAATAAAAGTTTGTGGCAGGCATAACAACTTCTATATATGTTTGATCTTCTGGAATCCAGACATGGATGATTCTATCTCCGATTGTCTTCGTATCATTATAGCTAAAATACGAGATGATGATAGAAAGGCCTCTTTTGTCTTTGTTGGCAATTTCAATGCTCACCATACGGAGTGGTTAAATTCTGTTTCTCCTACCGATCGCCAAGGCTTAAGAGCTTTAGACATAGCCTCTGCATCAGGCTGTGAGCAAATCATAAGTAAAGCTACTCACAGGTCTGGTAATTTCTTGGCCCTCGTATATACCAACTCCCATGGCGTTATAACAAAGAAGATTGGCTCTCCAGTCGGGACATTTGATCATGCCTCGATTCCATTAGTAGTGAAGACTGAACAGCCTATCCCTGATGTATCATACTCATATAAAATCAATATAAAATCTCAAGCAGACTGGAATGGAATTTCGCATGATCTTTTGAACTTACATTGGGCACAATTGTATAATTGTGTTGGTCCTGTTGTCCCTTTGAATGAGAATCTTGTCAACAAAATTGATAGGCGTATCCCTTCTCGTGTGCTAAGGTACCGAGTGAAGGACAAACCGTGGTTCAATGATGATTGTAGACATGCTTATTTGGAGAAGCAGGAGGCATATCCTCTTTCAGAGGGTAACAGATTAGATTTGACTTGGAATAACTATACTCAGCTTAGAGCTTTTCCCCAGAGTTTATGCTTCAACTGAAAAAGAATACAATTTTACCATAAAAGACACCCTTTCTGGTACAACCCAAGAACATAAGTGGTGGACTACCCTTAAATCTGGACTCTTTGGTGTAGATGCAACAGTTCCTCCTTTACTTAAACCAGATGGCTCTGTCACTCACTGGCAACCCTTTTGGCAGATGTGTTTGACAGTAAGCAGAGTAATGAATAACTCTAACTTCCTCCTTCCTGTTTATCTGAGGCTAAATTAACTGGTTTAGCTTTTTGATCTCGTGAAATTAAAGCTCTTTTGAAGGTCCTTGATGCTTATGGAAGTGTAGACCCAAATGATGTTTTTCCTTTGTTTTTTATTAAGACTGCAGATTTTTATCTCCTACGTTATCTGTTATTTTGCGCAAGTTAACAAGAAGAGGAGCTTTTAGCACTTGTTAGAGAATCGGTAATGTTACTCCACTATGTAAATGTGTTTGTGGTAGCTCAAGCCCAACTGATTACCGCCCAATTTCCATTACTCCCATATTATCTAATGTTTTTGAACGTCTTTTGGCAAAAGTCTTAATAGGTTTGCTGAAAGTAATCATCTGTTCCCTAGTTTGTAATTTGGTTTTCGTAAAGGCCTTGGAGCATGTGATGCCCTTTTTATAATCTCCAATGCTCTACATAAAATCCCTTAATTGTGGTCAGGAAGTTTCTATGATTGGCCTTGAGTTTAGTACTGCCTTTGACCATGTTAATCATGAGGCCCTTGCTTTCAAACTCAAACAGTTGAGAGTGGGTGGGTCGTTTCTTAGCATCATTATTGAAATTTTATGTAATAGATCTCAAAGAATTGTTGTTGATTGGCATCATAGTGAGTATAGGAATGTTGCTATGTATTTTGTACTGTAATATTATATGCGCTACGGGTATTAAGAGTAATGATTGCACAGTATTGCATTGTTAGAACGTGTTTCAGCACAGTTCATAGGTGTAGTAGCTTATGTTATGAAGGATTTACTCATTCGTTAATTGTCCTAAAGTTAGGATGTGATTCTTCCTACTTTTGTATTGCAGTAGGATTCGATCTTTTTGAGAGCGATGCTAAATTTTGTTTTCTCTATGTATGTGTACGAGTTTTGTTTACATATTCTCTTTCAGGAGTCACAACAAGTCAGAGAGTAGAGCTGTAATATAAGCTTTAACCATTAAACGCATTTTAATAAGAAGTCTCTGATTATATCCTATCCAACAAGAAGACAAATCCGCGAAGATGATGGGATAGGAATATTCTTAACTAATAAACTACTGTATCATTATTACAAGTATGTTGGAAGGGGTTACTCAATTTTGATAACCAATACCATATACAACATTTGGCTAGAGGTGAAACTGAGCCCATGCAGAAAAATGCAACAGCAGCAGAGACAACTAGTAGTAGCCCCCATGAAGAAGCAGAAGCTGCAGATATGCAGTAAACAAGGGGAATGCCACAACACATTCAAGCTCAATGTCAAGAAAGAAGCAAACATCCTACATATATGAATATAGAGTATAATCAGTAAGGTAGGATTAAAATTTGTTACCAGTAGGCATTAAGTGGTAAAATTTCACTATAGGACAGGGACTAATTTACAAAAAATATAAAGTGTAAACTACCTTTAGTTGGTTACATAAACACACAAGAGGTGCAATTAACATAGAAATTGGGTTAGAATTAACTTTGTTAGTGAGTAACTAGTAAATTTTGTAAAATTCATTTGCCTAACCTAATTCAGGTAAGAAGTATAAATACCCCTGGACATAGAGCATCCAGAGAAGTTTAGCATTGTTGTTGAACTCAATTCTGTTGCAACACAATAGCAACAGTGATGTGAAGAATTTAAGATTTGCATTGAAGCTTTAGGTACCATGAAAGATGGCCAAAAGAATGCATTATTACTGCACACGGCCGGTAAAGAGGTTCGGGAAGTGTTTAAGACACTACAATCTACCTATGACACTAGTGAAGCTGTGATTAAGGCTCATACCACATATTTTGCCCCTTAGGTCAATAAATTTGTTGAACGGTATCAATTTACAGCACAGGCATATCAGAAAGACCATGAAAGTTTAGATGCATTTGTGACTAGACTTAAGAATTTAGCTGTTTCATGTGAATTTCTAGAGTTAGAAAATGTTATCATAGATCAATTTATTGCCCATTGCACATCACAAGAGCTAAGCAAGAAATTATTGCAAGATAAAGATTTATCATTAGAGAAGGTATTGATTATAGGCAGAGCTTTAGAAACATCTAATAGGCAAAGTAATCTCATAGGTAATTCTACAAGCAATAGAATGGAAAGTTCTAAAATTAGCAATATAGGCTCAAAGTTGAAAGACAATAAGAATCAGAGAAAGAACTCTAATGCTCATAAATATCACAATCAGACCTATACGCAGAAGCAACAGGAAAAACCCAAATGCTATAGGTGTGGTAAATGATCATCTTGCATACGAAGCAAGGAAATGCCCTGCTACAGGACAAACATGTCAGAATTGTAGAAAGACGGGACATTTTTCAGATGTTTGTAGATTCCCTAAACAGTACGCAAAGAAAATCAATGCAGCAGTTGATACTATGGGTCAAGAGAATAATGCTGAAAATGTTCATGATAATCAGGTTAGGTCAGAAACTGATTTTGCATTTTGCATTAATTCCGTCAACAAAGGTGCAAAGAAACACATATTGGTAGAAGTGATCATAAATGGTAAACCAATTGTAATGTAAGTTGACACAGCAGCTGACGTATTAATTATGTCTGAGAAAAAAGCTAAAACCATTACAAACTTGTTATTAGAAAGCACAAATAGAGTTTTGAAAGGTTATAATGGTTTTTGATATTCAGGTTCGAACGTAGAAGTACAGTATAAAGATCAGAAGTTAGACAGAATGCCATTAACGGTAGTGAAAGGTAAAGGATAAACTTTACTAGGTTTGGACTGGTTACATTATATAAAATTACATTGGTATAGTATTTTGGAGGTTACAGGTGCACAAGATGAACGAAAGAATGAAGTGTCTGTGAATAATATTCTATCAGAGTTTTAAGACTTATTTGAAGATAAAGTTAGTACAGTAAAGAACACATAGGCAATTTTAGTTTTGAAATCAGATAGTACTAGATTTTTGGCTCCAAGACCAGTACCATATGCATTGAAAAGTGCAGTTAAAACAGAAATCAAAGGTTAGAAAGTGAAGGTTCTTGGGAAAAAGTTACAAACTCAGATTGGGCTACACCATTAGTTCCTATTGTAAAGGAAAACGGTCAGGTTAGGTTATGTGGAGATTACAAGGTAACGTTGAATCCACAGCTTCAGGTAGCTCAACATCCATTACCAAATCCATAATATATGTTTGCAACTATGTCAGGATGTAATGTATTTTCTAAGTTAGATCTTAGACAAGCATTTCAACACCTTCCAATGGAGGAAAATTCACAAGAACTATGTACATTAAATACATCCTTAGGTGAACTAAATTTTTTCAAGGAGACACCAAAAACACTTGTAAAAACTATAGGCACCAAGGAAACACATAACATAATTAATTTGTATATTAACAATATACTAACATACATAGAGAACTTCCTTTAAGTAAACATAAGCAACTTAATAAGCTATTAGAGGCTCTCATTAACTGCCCAAAGTCCTGAAGTAATTATGTAATATATAGATATTACTTGTTTAAAACACATGACCTACAGGTCACTGTGGAAGTAAGAGAAGTGTGAGAAAGGCCATAGTCATATCATCAGCAGGATGCGAATGCCAAACCTCAGCAATGTAACATTTTTCATGAAGAGTAAACACAACCAAGCCCGTGAGAAAGAGTTGTCTATGAGAACGGAACAAGTACCTTCCGGTATTAATGTTGTGTTTACTATAATCCATTAAGTGCTGAGATAACTAAGTAAACTTTAACGTGAATATGGATATTTGTGGCAGTTCATTTTGAGATGTCATACAGAATGGTCATCCGACCAAACCATCTATACTCCTGTGATGGAGATGTTAATACTGTTTTTAAAGAATAAACTATTTTAAAGTTAACTTACCTAGACTTTACTTGAAGATGTAGCATACCAAATCTAATCTACAACACATTGAAGATGACATTTGAAGGGAACCCAAATGTGTGTTAACAACAGTAGCACACCAATAAATGGTGGCAGTGGTAAAACTCTAAGAACCAGAGAAGGATCTTCAAGAACCAGCGAATAAAACTCTAAGAACCAGAGAAAGATCTTCAAGAACCAGCGGTAAAACTCTAACAACCAGAGAAAGATCTTCAAGAACCAGCGAATAAAACTCTAAGAACCAGAGAAAGATCTTCAAGAAATCAACAGTAATGAATCTACAATTTTGACTAAGTATCATAGTCTACCGAAGAAATTAAAACATTTAATACCAACAAATAAATGTTATACAAACTGAGGAAATGGATCTTCAATCAACATCCTAAGAAAACCAAGGACTGACATTCAACGTTTACTAAACATTGAAGAAACATATCCAGGAAGCACTACATTCAACGGAAATCGGACCGAAAACATTCACCCAAACATCAATAAGAAACAATCCAGTGAGAGAGAGAGGAAATGACGACATCACCCTACGCCCATATAAACCTACGGTAAGTACATTTTCTTTATTCATTTCAGTTTTGAGCAGTGAAGTGTAGTTATCACGAGTCAATCGTCCATTATTGCTGGGGTGAGTTGTTTGTTAATCTTCGTTTTTCCTTTCATTTAAGGAAACTGTGTTCAACTTCGAATTCTCGTCTAGAATTTTTTTTTCTCTCTGTGCTAATTCCGTTTTCTTTCAGAAGTTCTCGGGAAATATCTTTGTATTCCGTTTTCTTTCAGAATTTCTCGGGAAATATCTTTGTATAGGCCTAAGTATCATTGTTTTGGGGGATTTTGTTATAATCTTTATCATTTAGTGCTTATGCGTTTACGCAGTGGACGTCTGTATTCATATAGATATTTTGATAGAATTGCAAGGAGTCGTAGAGATAGAAAAGAAATACAGTAAACATGATGCCCCCTGTGAGCCCCACCCCTGGACCGAGTAACCCAACCCCAGGACATGGTAACCCCCCTCCCATTGTGACACTAGTAAATGCTCGCTCTGCAATCCTTCCTTTTCAAGGTCGGGTTAATGGGTTCTTGCCTCAGAATGTGGAGTCATGGATTTCATCCGTCGATGCCCATTTAAATGCTAAACAGATTATAGACCCATTTGTACAATTACAAGAAGCTAAAAGTTTTATAGACTTTTCTAAAGGAGATGCGAGTGCATATTTGAGGGGTGTTTCATTTCAAGAAGCAGTTACCTGGGAGGATTTCAAAGTTAGGCTACGTGCAGTCTATGGAGGTGAGGAAGCCTTAGATGTAGCTTTAACATTAAGAAATACACTTAATCAAGCCACTATGACTCCGCTTAATGTTATTGAGAGAGCAGCTCTCATAGCCGGTAGGCTTAACGAATATCAAGATATTTTAGGTAATTCCACTTGGGTTACTAGAGATAACATCTCCGTGAAAGATTTCTTACGATTAATGTATTTAACTTGCATGACACTTATGTTGCCTGAAGCTTTAGTGCGGTGTTTTGATAAAAATTTAACGCCAGCAAGTACGGAATTGGATATAAGACAAGAGTAAAATCTCCTACGAGAGGTTTGCTTCCGAGTCGGAGACAACTCGCTGCCAAACTGCTTCGGCTACCGAAGTAAAAATTTTTTCCCCAATAACAATGGGTAACAGGTGGAACGGTCTATTTAAAAGTGGGTCAAGGGTAATTACATAAGGGAAAAGTAATTAATATAAATTAACCAATTTACTTATCTTATGTCTAACATATTTAAGACGTTAATAATACTGTATTCTAAAAATAGACTTCTTTTAGTCCACCACCAGTGATGCAATTTTTTCAGTACAAAAAATTGCATCTAAAAATATAAATGATATACTAACATTTCAATCTGTCAAAATCTCCCTGGTCTTCTGCTCACTAACTATAGCAGCCTTTCTTTTGACATGGGGAGCCTCTGATAAAAGTTTAACTGAATCATTAGTCGACGAAAGTTCCGAATCATCTGATCTTTTGAGAAAAGGAACCAGTGTTGTAATGTGTCTTTTAACAACTTCCCTAGTAGAACCCTTTTGTATCAATGCTCCTGTAACTTCACCGGTACTGCTATATTGCGATTCTTTAACCAAACCCATAGGATAATTGTTAGGTTTTGTGTGCACCTCTTTCAGTAGGACAATATCCCCAACTTTAATACCCCTCTGTGTAATAGGTTGGTATCTATCCTTTTTATCAACAGCTTGGTTAATCAGTGTACCCAAAAACTCGTTATGATATTGAGATAACAGATTATTTCTGACTTTCCTTAATTTCATATACTCATCTTTAACCTGTTGGGGATTTATGCAAGGTTGCCAGTCAGGATCATCATCTGGTATACCCTGTAATTCTGGAATGAGATTCATAGAAGTCAGTTCATAGCCCTTAACTAACTGTTCAGGTGTAATTTGTTCAGGTACAAAGTCTAAATCTCCTTCTCTAAGGGATTCCTTAAAGGCTATAGGTCTCCTATTAACAAGGTGAACAGTGTGACAAACAATAAATTCAAAGTCCTCATAGGATAAAACAAGATTTTTTATACTTCCAAACAACAATCTTTTAACCTGTTTGACACAAACATCAACAAGATATCCAAGCTTACTGCATCCTTTAAAGTATTGCTGAAACTGTATAAGGCGAATATTGTTTTCTTCAAATTATAACTGACTAGCTTGATCACTTAAAAGGTTCTGCATCACATTAGCCCCAGCTACAAGCTGTGTCCCCATATCACTGACGCATAATTCAGGGATTCCATAATCAAAACCATTCAGCTGAAAAGATCGCAAGAATTCTTTTACACCAAGATCTTTGCAAATTTTAAGATTCACTGCCCTACTCCAAGTACATGCAATGCATAATAACCACGCTTTTTGAGTTTCATTATCCTTCCTAACATGGAAAGGACCCATATGATCAATGAAAACATTAGCAAATAGCTTTGATGGTAGATTAGACCTGAATCCCCTATATGAATTCTGACTAAGTTTGAAAGTTCTATTACAAAAACACCTACAATGTACACATTGTTTTAATGCCTTTTGATTGTCGAAAATGCCTAGGGATATGAAATTGTTGGCGTATTTCAGCTAGAACTGAATAACATCCTGAATGAAACAGATTGAAATGAACATCCAAAATAATTAGCTTCGTCAAAACACTGTCTCCCGGCAGTAAAATAGGAAAACCATTATTGCTAAACCATTTCTTAAATTTGCTTTTAACCCTAAGAATACCATTTTTATCCATAAATATATTGAGCCGAGTAATGAGGTTAAGAATGGCCTTCAGATTAAAACTATTCTTATTCTGAAAGTAAGCAAAGATCTCTGGAAACCACTTCCTTTGCTCTGTTATAATAACTCTCTTACTAGATTCTGCAAAGAGATTAGGGTTGGTGTCAGATGATGTTTGATAACATATACCTGCCTTTGACTACCAGTTTCTTATGCCTACTAGTATTCTGTTATAAATCAGAATTAACTAACGAAAGCTGGAATAATTGCAGGGATCAATAAGATATTCAGGAGAACCTGTTAGAGAAGAAAAAGTTGTTTGAGAAAGTTTGCCCCTAAAGGCGCATTTAACTTGGAGAGGTACCCAGAGTCTGTGACTGTCATGGGATTTGGAATAATAAAAGTCATGTCCTGTTCCCCACCAGGGAGGTCATCCAACTTCTTACCTGGACCGACGAAAAAATTAGTTTTATACAACTGCTTATGTGAGAGGCATTTAGTAACACCGTCGGACGGATTCTCTTTTCCTGAAATGAAACAGAATCTTATTGGAAATCGTTGACACATTTTTTTAATATTACCAATTCTATTCATTACGAAAGTTGAACACCTTTGTATTTTATCCAGTTTCTGGGAGGAAGAATTAAGCCAGTGCAGGGCACAAAGAGAATCAGCATAGAGAACCATTTCTACTATGTTAACAGGTTTCAGGCAAGAAGGTCCAGAGATATCTCTCTGCAGTTCCACGAGAGTTTCGACACCCAAAACAATGGCATTTAACTCTAATGAAGGAATTGACTTATTCTTCAGCTGAGTGTTAACCATATGGTTCTTAGCTTGAACAAAACTCACCTTACCAGATTCAACGTGCTGCAAAAAAATTACTGTACCATATAAGTCGTGACTAGTATCAGTATAAGCCATAAGCTTATAAGTACCATTCCTTGGTCCGACATATCTACCTATCTTAATGGGAGGAGAAGCATTAGCTTGTTTACATATATTCCTCCATTCACGTTGAAGCTCTAATGGCAACAATGCATCCCAACCAAGGTTTTTATTGCACTGAAGCCTATGCATAAACAAACGGCTTCTGTTTAAAACAGGCATGTTAAAGCCATATATGTCAAATTGAGAAGCAATTGTTCCCCAAACAGCACGTTTAGTGGTGGCCTTTCCATCAAGGCAAATAGACTTTGTAAATATTTCATCTCTTACTCTGTCCCATGTAACACCAAACAACTTTGTAGTTTCAGGGGTCTGAGTTTTCATGTCTTCATCTATCTTAATTTGTAAGGAATTATCATTAATGATTATCTGCTGAACCTCGAATTTGTACGGAGCAAATATGCGAGGCAGCACATTATAAGCCCATTCTAAAGACTCTCCAGTTTCCATGGTAATTGCACCGTTATCCATGTACAGCAAGGTATTCATTAAATGTTTTAATTCTGACAAATCTTTATCATTTTCTTCCTTAAAAACTAAAATATAATATAAAGAAAGCATTAACAAAAACGGGCTACAACGTAACCCAAAACTCAGCCTCACATTGCCATAAGCAACAACAGAAAAGTCCCCAGCTTTAACATTTTTATACCAAAGGATGAGCAATTTTGACTGATCAGATTCACTTAATGAAAGCATATTAAATGTTTTATTCAAGTCATAGGTAAGCAATTTCTGATCGAACGATAAATGAAGAAAAGCAGAGGATAGCTTTTGGTTCAGTGTGGGACCTGGATGCATACACTGGTTGAGAGAGAGGCTTAGTTTCTTATTTTTCTCATTCTCTCTCAAATTGGATAAAAAGACTACCCGACACTTAGTCGTCTCCCTCACAGGCTTAAAAATTCCCATGTGAGGAAGGAAACCATAATCTGGGTGCAGGGCTTTATATTGTTCAAGATCATGAATAGGTTTTATTATACCAGCTGCTATCTGATCCTTAATAGTCTGATCCATTAAATGTAAATAACCCACATTATTTTCAAGCTTCCTAAAATTAAACTTCAAAATTACCTCTGCTAAATGTTTATTTTTCGAAAGCAAGTGCGATACCTCACCATTCCAAAGTAAGGGAACTCTAATCCTACCATCGACTTCTCTAGATATATTATTAAAAGTATAATCAACTAACTGCTTATTCAGTTCTACAGTCTCTTCCTCATAAATAGTTTGGTCATAATTAATGAATTTAGGGCATTCAAGCTCCAATATTTCATTCGTTGCCTTTCGTAGTTTACACTCCATAAGCTTTCCCTTGTCATTCAGAACCGAAAGATTACTACTAACTTTCAAAGTATCATAGTGAAGGTTTTGAACCTCATCATCCAAAGTAGGGATGATAGAATCTGCAACAAATAACGAGTGAGTGTGGACACTTACAAAAGACTCCACACTAGGTGGACTAGGAATACTAGCACTGACAGACATCGAATGCCATGGCAAAAAATCTATATTATCGATCAATCTTTGAACATTGCCTACCAACATAATGCCAATTGTGGAATCTACATATACTGACAGAGTACCCTTTCCAAACAGGACGTCTTTACTTGGAATACAATAAACAGCATCTGAACCAAGTAGAAATTCAATATCCTTTACTTCCCGGATATTTGAATGAAGACCCACATCAGCAAATGAAAACCCTTTACCTAAAAAAACCCTTCACTGCCGTACCGAGCATCGGCAAATTCATCTTAATCCTTATTTCAGGAATAACCATGTCTGGAATATTATAACCACCATTTCCTAGTGTAATAGGCACCTGAACTACCTTGCTCCGGTAAGTTTTAACACTACTGAAACCATGAATTGTAAGATTAACATTAATTCTGATAGTTTCAAAGTCATAAGTATCAGCTAATTTCTGTGAAACAAAAGTACTTTGAGACCCACTGTCTTCTATACCCCTTACAAGCGCTCTTGTCCAACAATGCCAAAAGTGAAAGTAGGAAGAACAGAGTCACTAACGAAATTTGAGAACACTGTAACCCCATTATTTGTTTCTGTGCTTGCTATAGCTTCTTCACTTTTTTTACAATCAGGTGAATTATCTTTGTTACACAGAAAAGAAAAATGCCAGCCAAAACATTTAAAACAGTTTTGTTTTAACCTAAATTTACATTTAGCAGTGGGATGCAAAAAACTAGCACATTTCAAACAGCCTTTAAAATACTTCAATTTATCTACTTTAGACTGTGGAGTAGGAAATTTAGTACATTTATATAGCAAATGATTGAAATCCTTACCATGAACCTTAAAACATAACAAACAACTAGGTAGGATTTTATTCTGAAGATAATGCACTCTAACTGCCAAACTAGCAAAACTATCAGCATCTTCAGCACTACTATTGCATGATAAAGAATGCTTTGAAGGTGTAACAATTGACAATTTTCTCGAGTTTTCATATCTCTCGCAAGCTACAAAAAAGTTATCCAAAATTTCCATAATTAAAGGAGAAGTCTTATTAGTAATTTGCACTAACTCTTTTTTAATTCATCATTCAAACCTAGCCAAGCAAAATAAGTAAAAAAATCATCAGAGGACATTTGCAAAACCTTAGTAGACTCACATAGATTCCTTAACCTAGAAACATAATTAAATGGGTCATCACCTAGATTTAGTTTCAACTCTGTTAGTTTCTTAACGGTGAAAGATTTCCTAACTTCTGAAGCAAAAGCTTCAATCAAGAGCGATTTAGTATCTTGGTAACTCTGTTTATCTGCTTCAAGAGAATTCATCAAAACCTTAGCACGACCTTCAACTTGCTGTTTAAGCATAAGTAACAAATCCCTATCAGGATATTTACAAACACCAGTAGTAGCCTCAAATTCTACAAAAAACTGCAAGAGATCCTCATTTTCATTGCTACTAAATTTGGGGAGGGGCGCTGTTGGCTGCTTTAGTAAACTAGGTTGTGTCCGTGACACTACCGGAAGGAGAAAATTCAAGAAAAGGCAAACATCTCTCTATCTTCACTAAATAATCAATGCAAACCAAACATTCCTCTTCTAATTCGAGTTCTGTAACTGTGCTCTCCTCGAACTTTAAATTTTTAATTTTAGAAGCCAAGTCTAACAAACCCTTCTGGTAACTTAACAGGAGACACTTTTCCGATACTTTCTGGGATGCAGTAAAATTTGCATAGGACCCCAATTTATTAAAGGCATCAGTTACTTTCTTACGAATAACCTTTCTCTGAGTAATAAGTAAATTTAAATTTGACATTATATATTACTTGACAAAAAATCACCAATAACAATGATCGCTAATAGAAAACCCGTGGGAGTGAGCTACAGCTAAACCACTGCAGCCTAATTTTCAGAGCCTCTTAATTACCTAACTTGCATCTGTCCCTGTTCGGGCGCCATGATCTAAATGTTTTCAAGGAGACACCAAAAACACTTGTAAAAACTATAGGCACCAAGGAAACACATAACATAATTCATTTGTATATTAACAATATACTAACATACATAGAGAACTTCCTTTAAGTAAACATAAGCAACTTAATAAACTATAAGAGGCTCTCATTAACAGCCCAAGGTCCTGAAGCAATTACAGCTATAGATGCGAGGTAGTGGGTATAACACATATGTCTCCATTCAGTTCGGTAATCACCTGAAAATTTCGATAGGTCATCAATTAAAATTACCAAGCAGAACTAAAGGTCATGACAATGGCCTATCATTCCTGGTTTACCAGTAAATTACACATTTAAGCAATTTTACATAAATGGCTATTGGCTAACCTAGAAAAATAGAATAATGTTAACTTGACACTCCCTAAAGGATAAAAAAAATTACTAACATTAACCTGGTTATTATATATGCCAAGACCCAAGACACTTAAATTTGGCTCACAGAGGATTACATATATTAAAGACATGCAAGGCCCTACTTAAGAAATCACTTCCCCAAGCTGGAATTTACAAAGGGCTTGAATTAAAACCCACATTCTAGTTGACCTTTACCTGTAATTAATTTCAGAGCGGCAACTGGCAATATTAAAAGGTTATGTTCTGACTCTTGATCATGCCTCTTGACACGACAAGGACGAGCATCGTAGAACTTCTTCAAAATCACCGCACAGGTTCAACATGGTTGGTCACTCCCAGGAATCAATTTACACCACGATCATGGCTGGTACATAGGGCTTTTAAAAGTAGGAGAAAGTCTTATCCATCCAAGTCCTAGTGATATAAGACAAGATTAAAATCTCCTACGAGAGGTTTGCTTCCGAGTCGGGGATAACTCGCTGCCAGACTGCTTCAGCCAACTCAGTCAGTACCGAAGTAAAAAAATTTTCCCCGATAACAACGGGTAACCGGTGGAAGGGTCTATTTAAAAGAGGGTCAAGGGTAATTACAGAAGGAAAAAGTAATTGATATAGATTAACCAAATTTACATATCTTATGTTTTAACATATGAAAATTCACAAGAACTATGTACATTAAATACATCCTTAGATTTGTATAGACCAAAGAGATTGCCTTATGGAGTAGCAAGAAATCCAGGTATATGACAACAAATTATGGATAAAATTTTTTCAGGAATGCAAGGAGTATTTATTTTCATAGATGATATTTTAGTCTCTGGTAAAGATAAAAGAAAACATAGAGAAAGATTACGGGCAGTTCTGAAGAAGTTGAAGGAACATAATATTAGAGTAAATAGGAGGAAATTAATTTTAGAAGTTGATTCAGTGGAATACTTGGGTTTTGTAATCAATGGCAAAGGTATTCACAAGTCCAAGGAAAAAATTAATGCAGTGATATCAACTAAGGTACCAGAATATGAGGTTTAGTAACATTTTATGGAAATTTCATTCAGATTTTATCTACAATTTCACATTCATTGTATAACTTACTGAATAAGAATGTAGAGTGGAATTGGACAAAAGATTGTTAGGAATCTTTTGAAAGAATCAAGCAGGAAATAACTTCACCTGCTTTTCTAGTACATTATCAAATGGATTTACCAGTTAAATTAGCTTGTGATGCATCGAGCATAGGTTTAGGCGCAGTATTATCTCATGTAATGCCGGATGGAACAGAAAAGTCAATTGCTTTCACTTCTAGAGTTTTGAACAAGGCAGGAAGGAATTACTCTCAGATAGAAAAAGGTTTAGCATTGGTGTTTGGAGTTAAGAAATTTCATATGTATCTTTATGGAAGGAAAAAGTTCACACTTGTTACAGATCATAAACCTCTATTGGGTCCTAAAGTAAGTTTACCTACGTTAGTAGCTGCAAGATTACAACGTTGGGCAATTACCTTAGCCGCATGTCATTATGATATAGAATATCATCCTACGTCGAAGATTGGTAATGCAGATGCTTTATCTAGATTTCCGGTAGACAAATTACCAGAAGAGTATGATGACAGTATATTAATAGTTTCAGTATATGATGTACCCATTACAGCCAAGGATATTGCACATAATACCAAGAAAGACCCAATACTTATGCCTGAAAACTTTAAACCTATCAATCAATCAATCAATTAGTAAGGTTTTAGAGAGTATAGTGATAGGTAGAGACTTGTGTGGACAGGAAGTAAATTGTAAAGTCTATAAAGATATATGGAGTGAATTGAGTATAGCACAAGATTGTACAATGAAAGGGTCAAGAGTAATTATTTCTAGTTCACTGAGGAATAAGGTTTTGTCTGAAATACATGCTGATCACCAAGGTATTGTCAGGTCAAAGTCTATTGCAAGAACTTTTGTCTGGTGGCCAGGTGTAGATAGAGACATTGAATTATTTGTAAGAAATTGTATGAATTGTGCTACGCAACAGAACAACCCTCAATTTGCTAGAATGCACCCGTTGGAATTACCCAGGTATCCATGGCAAAGAGTGCACATAGATTTTGAGGGCCTTTCTTAGGTTATTTGATTTTGATAGTTGTAGATGCTTACAGTAAGTGACCAGAAGTAATCCCAATGAAGACAAACACATCTTACGCCACAATTCAAGAATTAATGAAAAAATTTTCTACTCATGGAATTCCAGAAAGAATTGTAACTGATAATGGTCCACAGTTTACCTCATAGGAATTTAAAGATTTTTGTGAAGTAAATGGTATTAAACATACATTTTCAGCTACATATCACCCTTCCACGAATGGAGAGTCTGAAAGATTTGTTCAAACATTTAAGCATAACCTGAAATGTAGAAAGGCAAATTCAAATAACATATTTTTTAATATGTCTAAGTTTTTATTGTTTTATAGAACAACACCACACAGTACAACAGGTGTGACACCATCAAATTTGTTAATGGGGAGGAGGATTAGGTGTAAATTAGATTTGCTGTATCCAAGTTTGCAAAGTGATTAAGAAGAAAAGGGGTATAAGCAATTAGAAAGTCTCCCAAAAGTAAGACATTTTCCCCTTGTTCTAACGTCATGGTAAGATCATACAATACCAGGAGAAATTTTAAAAGAGATAGGAAATTTACATTGTGATGTTCAAGTTGGTGGAAATATTGTAAAACTTCACGTTGATCAATTTCAGAAGTAGTTAAATCAAATATTAATTAAGATTTTCAAACATCAGATGTAGATTCAGAATCTATTCATGTACCAGTGCAGGATGAAGTTAGAGTACTTCCCTATAGGATGAATAGAGGGAAGCCCCCTGAGAGATTAGATTTGTAGGTTTGTACAATGTCAAGTCAAGGGAGAGGAGACTGTTATGTATTTTGTACTATAATACTATATGCGGTACGGGTATTAAGAGTAATGATTGCACAGTATTGCATTATTAGAACGTGTTTCAGCACAGTTCATAAGTGTAGTAGTGTATGTTATGAAGGATTTAACCATTCGTTAATTGTCCTAAAGTCAGGATGTGATTCTTCTTACTTTTGTATTGCAGTAGGATTCAATTTTTTTGAGAGCGATGCTCAATTTTGTTTCCTCTATTTATGTGTACGAATTTTGTTTACATATTCTCTCTCGAGAGTCGCAACAAGTGAGAGAGTAGAGCTGTAATGTAAGCTTCAACCATTAAATGCATTTTAATAAGAAGTCTCTGATTATATCCTATCCAACAAGAAGACAAATCCGCGAAGATGATGGGATAGGAATATTCTTAACTAATAAACTACTGTTTCATTATTCCAGGTATGTTGGAAGAGGTTATTCAATTTTGATAACCAATACCATATACAACAAATGTGATATCTGGTGTTCCTCGGGGTAGTGTTCTTGGCCCATTACTTTTCATACTATACACACATGGCATGTGGTTTGGCCTAGAAAACAAGCTTGTTGCATATGCAGATGATACGACCCTATTTGCATCAATTCCATCTCATGACTGTAGATCTAGGGTTGCTGAATCCCTTCATAGAGATCTAGCTAAAATTAGTGCATGGTGCAAATATGGGGTATGAAGTTGAATCCTAACAAAACTCAAAGAATGATTGTAAGTAGGTCAAGGGCAAGGACAGTGGTTCCTCAACATCCAAATCTCAGCATTGATAATGTTTCTTTAAATTTGTATGGCTATTTTAAAATTATAAGTGTGATTCTCGACAGCAAATCTAATTTTGAGAAACACATTAGGTCTGTGTCTTCTTCAATTGCACAAAAAAAAATCTTATTGAGAAAGTCTTTTGGGATTTTTGTTGATTAATCTATTCTGAATAAGTGTTTTAATTCTTTCATTCTGCCTTCTTTTGAGAATTGTTCTCCTGTCTGGTCTTCAGCTGCTGATTCTCATCTTCATTTGTGGTACAGGAACTTACGGTCTAATTAATTTCCTATTCCTGATTTAGATATTGATCTCTGGCACCGTCGTTCAATTAGTTCAATATCCATGTTGCGTGAGATCCTTTATAATTCACATCTTCCCGGACAGTTCCATCCTGTTCGTAATACTAGGCATACAATTAATTCTAATCGTCAGGCGTTCTCCATCATGAGGCTCAGTACTCTATAAGTTTTATTCCTACTGTGGCCAAGTTGTGGAATGATTTTTTTAATCGAGTAGTTGAATCAGTATAACTTCAAAAGTTCAAAGTTGCAGCATATGGTTTTATGTTGAACAGGCTAACACAAGTCTTTAAATGGTTATAAATGAAATATCTGTCTTAATGATGTTAATTTTTTTTTTAAATATTTTATTTTATTTTATTTTTACTTATATCGTTTATTTATTTCCTTGTTTCCTTTCCTCACCAGGCTATTTTCCCTGTTGGAGCCCTTGGCCTTATAGCATCTTGCTTCTCCAACTAGGGTTGTAGCTTAGGTATTAATAATAATAATAATAATAATAATAATAATAATAATAATAATAATGTATTGTTCAGTGTCTTCTTTCCTCTTGCCAAGGGTAGACAAGACTCTTTAGATATGGTAAGCAACTCTTCTAGGAGAAGGGCACTCCAAAATCAAACCATTATTCTCTAGTCATGGGTAGTGTCATAGCCACTGTCTTAGATTAGAGTTCTCTTGCTTGGGGCTACAATCCTCTTTATATTAAAGTTTTTTATAGATTATATATGAAAGATCTGATTTAATGTTGTTACTGTTCCTAAGATATTCTATTTTGATTGTTTTTTACTTCTCTTGTTTCCTTTCCTCACTGGGCTATTTTTGCCTGTTGGACCCCTTGGACTTATATATAACATTTTGCTATTCCAACAAGGGTTATAGCCCAGGTTGTAATAATAATTATAATGATAATAATACGATACACACACACATATATATATAGATATATATATATATATATATATATATATATATTTATATATATATATACATATATATATATATATTTATACTGTATATATATATATATATATATATATATATATATATATATATGTACATATACACATATATACATATATATGCGTGTATATATATATGTATATATATACATATATATATATATATATATATATATTATGTATATACATATACAGCTATATAATATAAAGATTTATATATATATATATATATATATATATATATATATATATATTACTTGCTAAACTACAACCCTAGTTGGAAAAGCAGGTTGCTAAAAGACCAAGGGCTCCAACAGGGAAAATAACCCTGGAAAGGAAGCAAGGAACAAAAGGATATTTTAAGAACAGAAATATTAAAATAAATGTTTCCTATATAAACTATAAAAACTTTAACAAAACCAGGGGAACAGAAATAAGATAGAATAGTGTGCCCGAGTGTACCCTCAAGCAAGAGAACTCTAACCCAAGACAGTGGAAGACTATGGTACAGAGGCTATGACACTACCATAGACAAGAAAACAATGGTTTGATTTTGGAGTGTCCTTCTCCTAGAAGATCTACTTACCATAGCTAAAGAGTCTCTTCTACCCTTACCAAGCGGAAAGTGACCATTGAACAATTACAGTGCAGCAGCTAACCCCCTTGGATGAAGAAGAATTGTTTGGTAATCTAAGTGTTGTCAGGTGTATGAAGACAGAGAATATGTAAAGAATAGACCAGACTATTCGGTGTATGTGTAGGCAAAGAGGAAATGAACCGTAACCAGAGAGAACGATCCAATGTAGTACTCTCTGGCCAGTCAGAGGACCCCAAAACCCTCTATTGGTAGTATCTCAACGGGTGGCTGGTGCCTGGTCATATATATATATATATATATATATATATATATATATATATATATATATATATATATATACAAAAATAAATATATATATATATACATAATATATACAAAAAAAAATAAAATATATATATATATATATATATACATATATATATATATATATACATATATATATATATATATTTATATATATATATGTATATATATATATTTATCTATATGTGTGTATATATACAAATATATATATTTATACATACATATACATATATATGTGTGTATATAATTTATATACTGTATACATATACTTATATATATATATATATATATATATATATACATATGTGTGTATATATATATATAGATATATATATGTATATATATATATATATATATATATATATATATATATATATATATATATATATGTATATATATATATATAGTATATGTGTGCGTATCTATATATATATATATATATATATATATATATATATATATATATATATATATATATATATATATATAAGTTTTTGTGTGTTTGTCCCTCTGTGTGTTTATTCATTTATGTATACCCAGATGTAACTGAAATATTGTAGAAAGAAATTCTACGCAGATTTCAATCTGAAATCCTTTTTTTTCCTCCTTCCTTTTTTTTTTTTTTTTTTTTTGTCTAAATAACATGTTTTATTTTTTATGTGTTTAAGCCAACATGCCTGTCATAAAAAATACCCAAGAAGTCATTCTATCAAAGGAAAAAGTCATATCACAAACCTACAGTCGAGAGAGGCGTTTTCAAGTAAGTTAATCAAGCATTTTTAAAAGATATTTTGTCTGGGATTGTATTCATAATATGTGTCAACGATAATAAGATCATAATCCAGTGATTACTCAGGAGTGGTAAACGACAAACATACTGTAAGCATATCGTGCTATGCTTATTTTGTTGATTGTTGTTTATTTGTCGTGTAATTGTTTCTTTTAGGAATTTCTCATGTAAAAAGATACATAAAATTACTTAATTTTCTATATTATCTTAAATTTCATGATATGATAATATTATTTTTTTACTTCATATGCTGGCCTGTGTTCTCTCTTTCAGAGATATTTTTCAGGAGTTATCTTTTCCTTAACATACTACATTTTAGAACCTAATATGACTGAATATGTTATGTGAACACATAAGTAAAATAATTACTAATTATTTCGCAAACTTTCATGGAACATAAAAAGGCAAATATTCTCCAATACAATTGGAAAATATTACATAAGAGCTAAACTGTAATTCATGTCTTCCTTTTTGTAAGCTATCGGATGTGACATGAATATTAGTCGCCAGGCCTAATAATGACGGGACAAACTTTTGGCAGCTTTTGCATGTTAACTATAAAAAATCGTAAAGACATATTTACACACGGACCGACGAACTATTGCACTAAGGTTTTCTTACATTGCATAAAAATTGGTAGCATTTAACATTAACATTAAGCTGTTAAAATTACTGATAAAAGTTGTAATTAGTTATATACAAAGAAATTAATTGTAGTAGACGGATAAAAAGAGAGATAGGCTTGCATGCATACCATCCAGGAAGCAATTGCAGACAAAAAAATGTGCCACAACACTACCATGTCGGTCTGCGATGATTGAACCGCTTCAGTAGTTCTAAAATTAAACTATGTCAATCCCCAAGAATGTTTTGTATGATGTTTTCGAGATCTTGTGTCGTCCTTCTCTAGACCCGGGGGTGGGGTGGGGGCCATTTTTTTCTCTCTCTCTAGGACACTCGAAGACTTAAGGTCAAGCACGGGGAATGTAATCCCGAGAAGTTATCGACACACCCGAATGCCACTCGATAGTCTTCCTTGGCTTCTGCGGCTAAAGTAGACGATGTTGTTGGCATTATATATTCATGATAAAGAGTGTTTGTTGTTGTAAGTCTTCTACTGTATTAGTTTTCGTAATGGTGATCTATCTGACAATATGATAAAAGAAGTCAGAAAAGTTGATTGAGCCTGCCACCGCTACATGAATATACCCATGTTTCATCTGGAGGCTCAAGTTCAAAGATACCTGGAAAACCTGTTTAATGAGAAATGTTAAAGGTGTGAAAATTTTCTCATATGTCTAATTCATGCAAATCGTGACTCAGTTAACTTGTATTGTAAATAATGTTAGGAAATATATGAAAGGATTCCATGCGAAACATGAAGTTAGAATGAAGCATTAAACATTTCCAGTGAGGCATATGTATTACATCAAATAAGTTTGACAATTGGTACTCAAAGGGGCACTTACAACTGTAACCTTGCTAATGAGGTTTCAGTAAATCGGTCATTTCTTGGCATAGATGAAATTGTGAGTGGCCCTCAAGACTACTGTAGATTCTAATGTGCGACAATAGTTAAGGTATATAATCTTCTTTTGGGTAACTTTAAATCATATCGAAATTTATAGGCAGTTCTCCCTATAGTCTAATAACATATTGGTTAGCAAGCAATTGATTAGGTAATTTTTATGTTAAGCTCCAAATATCACGTAATCTGTATCGTAAAACTTTTATTAGGAGTGACCTAGTTAATCTCTCTCTCTCTCTCTCTCTCTCTCTCTCTCTCTCTCTCTCTCTCTCTCTCTCTCTCTCTCTCTCTCTCTCTCTCAATAAAAACCCGTTTGTTACATATATGAAAATTAACCTTTTTTACATCAGATTTTAATTAATTTCCATTATTTTTCCTAATTTTTTATCGATTAATTTTTAGCTTATTATGTTACTGATAATAATAACAATAATTTATTGCTTCTGCATAATAGATTAACCCAAGAATTTAACTTTAAATAGTAAAGAGAATGAAACCGACAACTCATTTGAGTCCGTTTGAATTATATGTAGAAATAGTTTCTACGTAAAAATTAAATTCTACATAGAAATAAGATTCTCTATGTAATAGATAAAACTAACATGTTTATCCTCTATCTCTCTTATTTCTTGAAGGAAATTTTCTTTTTTTCAAATAAATCCCTTTTAACATAGCATAAGATCAGAAGAAGAAATTTGTTCTGCCATCCCCCTCGAATTTTTAATGAAGTATTTATCCCTGCCAGATGGAATAGTAAAGGCTCACAGCTGTTGACAGCTGCGAGTGATTTATAAGCCAGGGGAAACAATAAGTTTAGATTCATTTTCTACTCGTTATAGTGGTCAACTTAAAACTTGAGATAATCATAATTGAACAAATATCATATCATCACGTGATGGTAATTTCAAAATGATGTATTTAGAAAAATGTAATTTGTTTTGTTAACAATTATGGAAGTTACTGATAATTCTTTATAAATTCTAATTTCTTATTTTTCTTTATTGAAATGAAAAGATCTAATAGAAAATTATTCAAGCATACATGGTTAAATAAAAATAATCCAGATTCAAAATGTTTACACACACACACACACACACATATATATATATATATATATATATATATATATATATATATATATATATATATGTATATATATATATATATATATATATATATATATATTTCATCAGCATTGTATATTACGTATATATGAGATATTTCTCAAACATAATGTAAGTAAGAACTTATTTTGATAATTTTAACAACTTTATTAGAATTACTATACAAACGATTTATCACTGAATAGTTTACATGTGCTAGCAATAAAGTTAGGCTGTTCTGCTTTTCGAAGTCAGCTTGAAAACATCAGCTCGAGAAACCGTGAATAACTGACATTTCTGTGTCGATAATGACCAAATCTACAAAGATCAAACCTGCAAATAAGGAAGAACCATTTGAATCGTTTTTTTTTTTTTTTTTTTTTTTTTTTTTAGATTTTCATTGAAATACTGTTATTCCCTCAGTTCAGGTCGTAGTATGCTCAATAGTGGGGGGAATTTGCCAAAAAGAAGAAACAGAAGACGGATTCTTCAGAAACAGGAACTCGCTCTGTTGGTATTTCTTAGGGAAACCAGAGGTATCATCTTGTGAAGGTAATACTTCCTGTCTTTATCTTCAGACTCACTTGTTTCTGCACCGACAGATAATGATGACAATGGCCTTAACCTAAGGAAGTTTTTACCTGCCTTTGGCATAGCTGAAGATTTTGGCTGCAACCATAACTTCTGAAGCTTTCCCGACTGTATCTTTCCCGTGTCTCAATATAGAGCACAAGTGCTTACGTTCATGCTACCCGTAATTGATTTTGCACCCAACTGAACACATGCACCATCAGTCAGAATGAAGTAGACCAGCTTTCTTTCCTTCCTTCCCCTTCCTTCCCTAGGATGATTGTAGCACACCTCAGATTCTATCACGATGAATACTTCTGTTTTGAAGGAGGAGAAATTGCCTCATGGTGAGGAGAGAAGAACTAGCAATCGGTCGCCTCACTTTTACAAGCAACATAACATCCCCTTAAGTGAGCGTGATTCAGAATAGCACCCGCGGTGTCCTTGTGATTAGTCTCCAAAGGGATCAGTTCTATTATGATCAGTCACAACGAGAACATTCACCACAGGATTATTAAATACAGGATCAGTTGTATCCTGATTGATCACTGTGTGATCTGTCCACCGCGTGATTGATTACCAGGTGTTTGTTCTTCCCATAACCCCTGCTTCCACCATGGATGCTTCCACACTTTTGCTCGTGCTGGAACGAGATCACCTGTCATATATTCTTTCCCACATACCTAATCCCCATACTAATAAATTTCCAAGCACTTGCCTAATCAGAAAAAGCAACAAGTGACCACCCATGACCATTCTCACTACTCTTTTACATACCAAGATGCCCTATTTCCTACATTAGACTGGGAGGAGAGTCTAAGGGTATCTATATTCAAGTAAAACCGAGATGTCATGGAATATGGTAACTACAGGGAAATTAAACTAACAGAGTATGGTTTAAAAGTTTTGGATAGGGTAATGGATGAGAGATTAAGAGATAATGTAAAGATTGAGAAACAGCAGTACGGATTCATGAAGGGAGAGAGATTGTGGCCATCTTTAAAGTAAGAAAACTACAGGAAAAGAGGCTAGAAAGAAACCAGGAGCTCTTCTGTGCCGTTGTAGATCTAGAGATGGCTTATGATAGAATACCAAGAGAAGTGATGTTTTTGGTACTTGAGGAAGAGGAAAATTCCAGAGAAGTTGGTTAGAAAGGTGGAGATGATGTATAAAAAATCAAGAACAAAGATAATAACAGCTGATGGGGAAACAGAAACATTTGAAGTTAGTGTTGAATTACAAAAGAGGTCAGCATTAAGCCCAATTTAATTTGTGGTAGTCATGGATGTGTTGAGTAAAGAGATCAGAAAGGAATAATTGTGGGAGTTGCTATATGCAGATGAATTGGTGATTATCCCTGAAAATAAGGAAGACTTACAGAGAAGGGTTGTAGAATGGATAAAGACTTTGAAGATAGGTGGCTTAAGAGTAAATGTGGAAAAGACAGAAGCTGTGGTGATTATTGAGGAAGGCAGGGATACAATAGCCAAGCATAACACTAGAGGCTCTGTTATGAAACATGTGGAACCATTTAGATACTTAGGATCTACTATAAGTCAGGAGGAAGAATGTAAAACTGAAGTTGAAAATATGATAACAGCAGCCTTGGGATAGTGGAGGGAGGTAGTAGGAGGGGTATATGATCAGAAAATGATAATCAAGTTAAAATACAAGATCTATTGCACAGTAATAAGATCAGTGTTAATGCATGGATTGGAAACATGGGCTCTAAGATGAAAAGAGGAAGCAACGCTTAAGACAGAGATGATAAGGCTTTTGTGGATTATGGGAATATCACTGCTTGAAAGATTGGATAATGATGAAACAAGAAGGGCAGGTGTAGTAAAGATTACAAAGGTAATAAGAGTGCCGTGACAGAAATGGTGTGGGCACGTGTTGAGGCTGGATGGTAGGGAGGGAATGAGGAAGACTTGCAAGGAACCTGTTAGGCAAAGAAGACTTAGAGGGAGACAGAGAATTAGATGGCGAGATAAGAAAAGAAAAGTGATATTGAAAGAAGAGGGTTGGTGGAAGAGGATGCCTTTGGTAGAAGTCATTAGAGAGGACACATCAGGCAACTGACTCCTTAATGTGGTGATAATGTAGGGATACATGCAATTAGCGGTTAGATTCTTCACCACCAAGTGACAGGTAATTAAGAGAGAGAGCTTATCCACTTTAGCATGTAGTCACTTACAATGGGGCATCAGGGCCAAAAGAAGTTCTGTTTCTGAAGGGGTATCATATCATTCCGTACTTGATCAAAATTGTGCATAATCTGGGAGGGATGAATTGTCTCCTGAGGTTTGTTTGAATACCTCTTCCCTAGCAAGGAAGGTGGAGTCAGTGTTTTAACACTCCAATGGTGCCCAATCCTGTTCAGCAGATGTGAAGTATCCCATGATTGATTTCTCAATATTCTTGCACTGGTTTCTGAGGGAAATTAACTTGGAGAGGCTACCCTGGATGGTATGAAAGGGCGTTTGACAGTCAGTGATTGAAGTTTCGTCACTCTCCAAAGTTCTAAGACTTCCTTTGAGTTGCCACAGCCGGAACTTGCTTATGGGGCCTTAAACAGAGGCAATTCTCAGATCTCAAGGCCTTCAAATCCACTGTAGACTTGCTGGTCTAAGAACCTACCTCCCACGCTCTCGTAACAAAGAGGACATAGTGCCTAAGGGTACAAGCTCATATTTTCCCATTGATCGCTCCAGATCAACGTTGATGGGGGATGTTTGTGTTTGGAGAGCCTCTCAGCTCTTGAGCCTGCTGCCATGGAATCCTCTTCCATGATAAGCTTCTAAGCAACTTCCTCGATCGACCAGTGGTATGGGAGTCTCTTATTTTGCCACTAATCAAGATTTATCAAATCCTGAGATGGTGAAGTACAGAGAGTTAGTCCTGTCAGGTGCAAAGGCGGTGACCTTCATGGCAAGCCAGTCAGCAAACAAATGGGCCAACTGAGTCATGAAGAGGAGGAATGTCGTTCTTTCCTGATTCCCCAGACAAACTGGACAAGAGTTGATATTAGCATTGGGGGATGCTAAGTCCCTCTTTCCTCATAGGGACCATATTAAACTTAGTCTGGATATATCCTAGGGACACGCCCTCTCATGTCATAATATCATACAACTGATACTATCGATAGCTGCGTTAGTTATCCAGAGATCAGAGGAGGAGGTGAAAGTGAAGGAAGCTAGTTTAGGATCACTATCAATTTATTATTGGGATCATTATATTCTGATTTCATTGCATTACATTCTAGTATTGTATTAGTTCATAAGTATAAAGTATTGTTTTGTATTTTATTGCATCATTACCTTGCAATATTATATTACTTACCAACGATACTATTACATTATCAATATGTTCTTATTGTTTCCTTTAACATAAATCTCTCTCTCTCTCTCTCTCTCTCTCTCTCTCTCTCTCTCTCTCTCTCTCTCTCTCTCTCTATATATATATATATATATATATATATATATATATATATATACATATATATGTATACACGCATATATATATATATATATATATACATATGTACAATATATATATATATATATATATATATATATATATATATATATATATATATATATATATATACATATATATATATATATGTATATATATACACATATATATACATATATATATATATATATATATATATAATGATCGCATATTGTTAGATAGCGCTGTAGATTACACTATAACATGCATGTATGTATGTACATATGTATGTTGCCATGGGTTATTTGGCCTGGCTTGATTTGCAAAGAGTTGCAAGTTATATTTTTTTATCCATTTTGCAAGGAATATTACGTTCCCAGTGTCCACCCGAAGAAGTAAATCACAATTACACCCCGTACCCATTTTTTATTGTTACGTTACAGTTTCTTCATATTTCAATTTTCATTACTATTAAATTCAGCTGGATGGAAAATAAATCGAATAAACATTCGAAAGCATCCTTTCTTCTTTAATCTTCCTCAGTATTTTTTGCATTGTCGGCGCATCTTTTTCCAATTATCATATGGAAAAATATCGATAGCCTGCAGAGCAAGCTGTTCAGCTTCTTAAAACGTTGAGTTTTTCTTTTTTATCTCGTGTCTCACTTGAGCTCATATCAACTCAAAAATGTTAAACTGAGAATAATATTGAGTCTTATTATTATTATTATTATTATTATTATTATTATTATTATTATTATTATTATTATTATTAGCTAAGTTACAACCCTAGTTGGAAAAGAAAGATGCTATAAGGCCAAGTGCTCACAGGAAAAAATAGCCCATTGAGAAAAGGAAATAAGAAAAAAATAAACAATGAGAAAAAATTAACAATAAATCATTCTAAAAACCGTAACAATAGCAAAACAGTTATTTCATGTATAAATTATAAAAAGACTTATATCTGCCTGTTCAACACAAAAACTTTTGCTGCAATTTTAAACTTTTGAAGTTCTATTGATTCAACTACCCGATTCGGAAGATCATTCCCCAACTTGGTCACAGCTGGTATAAAACTTCTAGAATACTGTGTGGTATTGAGCCTCATGATGGAGAACACCTGACTATTAGAATTAACTGCATGCCTAGTATTACTAACAAGATGGAGCTGTCCAGGAAGATCTGATTGTAAAAGATGGTCAGAATTATGAAAAATCTTATATAACATGGATAAAGAACTAATTGAATGAAAGTGCCAAAGATTATTATCTAGATCAGGTATAAGAAATTTATTAGACTGTAAGTTACTGTCCAACAAATTTAAGATGAGAATCAGCAACAGAAGACCAGACAGGAGAATGATACTCTGGGTTTCTGTCTTTATACCTACAACGTCAAATTTCCAAAGGTTTTTAATTTGTTTCAATTCTGATTCTGGTAATTGAACGCCAATATGTGCAAAAAATTAATACTGAATGCTAATATTGTTGACAGTCTAAGAACCCTCTGCTCATTTTGTCATAGCACCAAAAATAATGGAACCTGCTGGACTGGATAAGAGTAGAAATCATGAATAAAAGGTACTCTTTGTCAAAAGTCTAGAGGAATAATCAGCCCCTATTACAAGTTCTATATCACTGAGAACATCCGAGTTAATATATGGATCAGAAAGTTTGATTCCCTTTTCTCCAAGTTTTTCCGCAACTTTAGCAATACCAGGTATGTGCAACTCAGAATTCACTTCATCATAAACTAGAGTGTACTGCAAAAATCGGAATATGGTGTGTACCAATACAAACAACAACACGAACCCCATCACAGTTTACATTTTGAACACGATTACCAAATGGAATAAGCTTGAGTGAAATGGTGTGAAAAGACTTCAGTTTGATATAGCACTCTAAAGCAGAATGTATAAAAGTGTGTTGGACTCCATTGTCTAAAAAGACGTGAACTGTTTCACAGCCACCTGATCATGAAATCCTAACTATATGGTAGGAAGAGGTGTCTAGGTAAAGGGAATTTTTGAGGTCTGAAAATTTGTCTGCACTGAACTGACTACGCTGTTAGAATCTTTTGATACGATTATGGTTCTTGATTCTTCACTACCACCCACTGACAACTAATTAGAGGGAGATTCACTACTATTTAGGTTAGGTCTTTTGTTAGTTACTACTTGGGTAAAACTAGTTCCTGTTGCTATTTGGGTAAGAGAGTCACTACTGTTGGTTAGTTCTATACAAAGAGACATATAATATTTGCCACTGCAATGTGTACACTCAGGTGTTACTCTACAATCTGAGGCTCTATGACTTTTCTTCATACACACAAAACAACAATTTAAATCGTTAATTCTATTTTTCCTAGCTTTCCATGTAGAATGCTTTGAACAATATTTAAAAGAATGGGTTTTTGAACAAAAGATACAAGGCTTATTCCATGTGGTTTGAACTTTAGATGAATTTGCATCGTTAACATTTGACTTTTGGGAAGACACAGTTACTTGCTTAGAAATGCTAGTGGTTTTACTCAAGTTTGGTTTATATCTTGCCTTGGAATTAAATTTCAATTTGAAAGATGATTACCAGTTATTTACAGACTGATCTGAAAGAGATCAGGAACATTCCATGACTTTTATAAGATGACATATTCTATTTGAATGCTGTTCCAGTGTCAGGTCATAAGTACTGTACTTTTTGAATAGATACTCTTAAAGCTTTTTGGAAATTATATCTTTGAGTAAGTAATCATCATAAGGGACTTTGGTAACACTTTCTATTTGCATTAAAAAACGTTTGAACGTTAAAAAAAATCTGTTAAATCTCTAAGGTTATGTTTGGGGGTTTCATATTCGTAAGTTGAACATGTAACTGTTGTAACAATTGCTTATCATCTGCAAATCTAGATTTCAATAACCTAAGGGCAAAAATGTAATCATCATTTGTTATGGATAAACCTTCTATGGTTCTATAGGCTTTACCTCCAAGATAAGATCTGAAAATATTAAATTTCAACATGGATCAATCAATGTACTGATGACTATCAATGAGGCTGCTAAAAGAATCCCCCAAAACTGTTCCAATGACTTAATTCACTATTAAACTTGGGAATGTTTATTTCTGCTAACTTAGGAAGGGGAAGATGCTTTGCAGGTACTATCGCTTGACTAGGAGTAGAATAAGCGAGAGGTTGTCCCATTGAGAGTGACTGCGCTAATTTCGAATCTATAGCGGACTTAAGATCTATTTGCAGTTTCCATATATTGCGTTTCAATGCCTTGTGGTCTCTACACTCCCTCTCATATTCTGAACTATCAATAGCTTTCTGACAAACTAACCATAAGTTCTCAAAGGACTCATATTCCTTTGATAACTGCAATTCAGGAAACTGTAAGGAACGAAGAGCAGATGATGGTGTTACTATAAGTTCATACCCTAAAAACGGGATATCCTTCAGATCTTCACAACCACCTTATATCTAAGAAATGACTTAGCTTAATCAAATGAGGCTGCCATGATTTGTGACTTGATTAACAATAGATTTTAAAAAATCAGATCATACACAGATTATACTTCATAAGGAACTAAATTAGGTTTACTGCGTAGAAGCTTGGCACACACAACACAAAGAAAATGATAAAAAGTCAATAATGATTGACGTTACACAGATAAAGTAGGCTATATAATAGGTATTTGAGAAAAAGCTTTCATAGCCTAAAACATGTACATAAAACAAATCTAAATTAGATTGCTTATTTCAAGCAAACATCTATTCCGTAAATAATCTGAACCTATTTTCCAGACCTAGGAAATCCCATTTGTAAACATTATCGCAATTATGCTCTACAGTTAGAATCAAAAGAACGCCGACACTCAGGGGAAATCTTTCGTCAGATGTCTCTTGTGTTCCCTTGACAAAACAGACAAGGTGTTGCTCTTCTTAATACTTCTACGAAATGGGCGGAGCATTCTCCAACCCTAGCGAATCTAAAACAGTGAAGGGCTGTCTTTGTTAGCAAAAACATACAATTTTACAAATTGAGTTGCTATTTTTCAATTTTGTATAATCATTTGACGTCTCAACTATCCACTACAAATACTAACCATACACACATACACACAGAAACACACACACATATATATATATATATATATATATATATATATATATATATATACATATACATATATATATACACACAGACATATATATATATATATATATATATATATAGATAGATAGATAGATAGATAGATAGATATCATTATTTTTCAATTACTACTTTCTCGTAGGCGGGACTACAGTAAGTAGACACTTTCCAGGGAAGGGTCGGGTCGGGTGGGGTGGGGTGGGGTGGGGGGGGGGGGGGGGGGTCCGCTCCACCCCTTGCCCCGGCCATTCCGACACAGGAAATAGAAAAGCCATTTCTGTTTTAAGGGTTATGAAGACAGGGTTTAATAGTAGATTCTTGATGCAGCCTGTAAGATATTTTATCATTGCCTAAATTTCATTTGATAACCGTTAATATTCTATCAGATTTGGCTAACCTAAGTAATTATTAGTTGATTTGTAAAAGATAACACTAGTAAAATAAAGTACCTGCTGTTGTTGGAGGGTTGATAAGTTATGAAATTCAAATATTAACTTTGCATAATAGGTAATCGATGATAGATATAATAAATACTGATGACTGCATAGCACCTTGAATACAATCAGAATTTAGTATTTCGTATAAAAAAATAAGTTAAATTGAGGTAAAGGAAAATGCTATTACATTATGACAAAAGCTTTCAGAAATTTGTTTTATTGACAAATCATATATATATATATATATATATATATATATATATATATATATATATATATATATATATATATACATATATATATATATATATATATATATATATATATATAAGCTGTTTAGTCGTAGAACGACGAAAATTTCAGACATTTTGTCGGGGAAACTATGATATAATTACTTTTTCAAAATGTATTCTCCTCTGAGTTACCCGAAAAATTACATGTGGAGATGGCATAAGCACAAAATGATTCCCCATGCTAATACTCTAATTGTAGGTTATTAATGATTATATAATTGCTAGTAACTTTATCTTGAAAAATGACAAAGCTTGGAGATCAACTAACTTCTTATCAGTTTCATGCACATTTGTCTTAAAATCTTGATTCAAATAGGCTTAACTCTGTATGGTAAGGTCCCTATTTACAGTGATCAAGTGCCCAAATTAGCACAGCTATATGGTACTGGATGTGGGTGTTTTGACCGGGTGAATTACTCCAGGTGTATGGGCGATTAACAAGCGAGAAATACGAAGCTCTAGTTCGGTGTGTTCAAGCAATAGCCATCCATACCAGCTCCTCAGCCCATCAGGGTAGCAGCTAAGCCACAATTTTTACAGCTGATGCTATAAGCGGGGAAAGGTAAAAAACAAATATTAAAATATCTCGGAAATAAATGTTTGATTGTCCTTTTAATTACTAAATCATATAGCTGAGGAGAGATACCCCTGGATTCCTAAATATTTTCTCTCACTCGGTATTTCATTTTCTTAGCTTTTTCCTCTATCCCCTGATATGTCGTGTTACGTCTTTATTCTTTAACATTTGTGCTACTTTCATTCTTTAGGTCTTTATTCTTTAACATTTCTGTTCCACTGTTTCGTTGTTTTACATTCGTGGTCCTTTCTATCAATCTTTATTCATTACTTTATTGAACATTCTCATTATTTTCAAAATGAATGCTCTCCGTCTCGGTGCTCATCTTAGGCCATCAATTTTAGTTCCTAGCTTCTCACTATCCCCCCAGAAAAGAAATCTCTCCCGAGCAGCAGCATGAAACCCCTTCACTTAACCATTCCAACCTGGAACTATTTGATATTTGTGTAAAGCCAAGACAAGATATTCAGTTGCTGGATTCCGGAATAAGGCATTTGAAGCACTGAATTTCACTTTCCTCTATCCTTGTTTTTACAATCCCATAAAACTAAAAAACTTGCATTATGAAGCATGCTTCCAGGAATAAGTGGTGTCACTCAGATAGTTTTTCTTTTTATCAATACATATCCAATTCCTTTATCATAGTTCCAGTTAACGAAGATATCTTGGTTGATTTTAAAGCAACAGAGTAAATTTTCCTACAGATCATTTAAAGTATATAGAGGGCTACAAAATATGATGATCTGACTATATCGAGCCAGACTAATATTATTATACGGATCCTAAAGGAAGCAAATCCTCTAAACGCCCAAAAGAAAACTCACTAATTGTAGCTATTTTTTCCCCAAAATCACCCATCATTTGGTTAAGCATTTGAATCTAACAAAATAATCCTGTTATCTATATCATGTAATGACTATTTCCAATTTTGCCATACGACCTCGACTATTGTCAAGTGAATAAAGTTCTTTCGATAAAGATTGAATTAGCAATGTATTACTGTATATGTTTAAAATTCTAGTTCAAATGTCAATGCTAAACATTCTAGGCCAAGATCACAGACGGTAAGACAGCAAAGCTCAACGAAAGGAAATGTAAAAACAAAAGATGAATAAAGGGCAAATGGCTTACGGTCTAAAGACTGACACAGTGCTTCCCCTTGAATTTGAATAATTTAGGAAATATTTTACAGTAAAGTATCCTTGCGTATTACAATATGTCGCAATCTATGAATATATAAAAGCTGAAAACAGTTTTAGTAGTAAATCTATCATCTGAAACATAACAACGAGCTTTTGGAAGTATAATACAATCAAAATTTCTATTGGAAACATTGCATAATAATGGTAAACAAAATTTTTATACCCCCAAAGGTCTAAAAAGGAGTTTATGTGCTGGTAGATTACTTCTTAAACTAGAGTAAGCTCAAACAATCTCTCTCTCTCTCTCTCTCTCTCTCTCTCTCTCTCTCTCTCTCTCTCTCTCTCTCTCTCTCTCTGAATGTCATTTAGGTGGTTATAACTCATGTATGGTGTGTTTTTTTTTTATTTATAATTTACAACATCGAACTAGGATTGACACTATATTTTTTTCTCGTCAATAACTTGAACAAGACTTGATGAAATAATCTAATGTAACGGTTAACAGAAGGAATTGTTTAATTACGACACTCAAAGATTTTCTACATGATTTTGTGGGTTATTATATATACAGTATATATATATATATATATATATATATATAGAGAGAGAGAGAGAGAGAGAGAGAGAGAGAGAGAGAGAGAGAGAGAGAGAGAGAGAGAGAGAGAGATACGTACTGTAAATGAAATATGGCAACTCGATTTATAACATTTCAATGCTTTTGTTAACAAAGACAGGCCTTTATTGTTTTTGATTCGCTTAAGGTTGGAGAAGGCTCAGCCCATTTCGTAGAAGTTGTAAGAAGAACAACTCCTTGTCTGTTTCGTCATGGGAACACTAGAGAGATCTGACGAAAGATTTCCCTAGAGTGTCGGCGTTCTTTTGATTCGAACTGTACTCTACAGGTGGCTTGGCTAAATGATATGTTATCCGGTTTGAAGGACCAAAATTCAAGGATGTAGTGAATCCAAAGAACTAAAATGACGGCTTCTAGTGGAGCTTACTATCCCCCTGTATTGAATCAGTCTACAACCATCCATTAATTTGCTAGCTACAGACCATAGGAATAAAGGTTCTTTCATCAATTGACGTTGGGCTAATGAGATTATGTAGGTCATTCTTAGGTTAGAAATACATAGCATAGACAACACCTATAAACTGTAAGGGCTTCTGAGATAAGCTAAGTAAAATTTGAGAACTAATAACTTACTCCAATTCGTCCAACTTTAAGTAGCCGAACAGGTTGTTATTACGGATGAAATGAAGGTGAAAACCGGTTAAATCACGTTATTTTCTACAGGAAAACATATGTTTTCTGTTAAAATGTTTAAATATAATAACTTGTTCAAATTCCGTGTCACTTCACTCACGTATGTACTGTGAACACTAACATTAGCAATGTTACGCAACGTTGCCAATGTTACGCAACGTTACCCACGTTACGATGGCATTGCTAACGTTAGCAATGCTACGATAATATTAGCATGTGTATTTTAAAGCATTTTTCCATATACCCTTTACACAATAGATAAAAAGGTACAAAAGGGGATAAAGTTTTACTGTATTACAGATTCTCATTTCGAACAGAAAATATGTTTTCCTGTAGTAAATAACGTGATTTGACCGATTTTGACCTTCATTTCAACCCAGGTTACATTGCCCTGTAATACAGTACAATAATACCCAAAATTTTATATCCTTTAGAGGATCTTTTATCCCCAATGAACACTAATCATTTAATACTTGAATTGTTTCTGAAAAACATATAAACTGAAAATGCAAGTTACACTGAATGGAAAGTAAATATCAAATAACTTTTTGAAGCTTTCATACAAAACAGCTATAGTAAATGACGAGGTATTGAAATTGTTGTATTTGGCATTGGTTACCAAAATGGAATGGCCCTTCATACATACCTGCAATAATGATACAGAAGTTTAGTTAAGAATATTCCTATTCCATTATCTTCGCCGATTTGTCTTCTGGTTGGATGAGACAAAATTAGAAACTTCATATTAAAATACGTTTAATGCTTAAAGCTTACATTGCGGCTCTACTCTCTGACTTGTTTAACAACTTGTGACTCTCGAGTGAGAATATGTAAACAAAACTCGATCACATTCATGCAAACACAAAAAAATAGCATCGCTCTCAAAAAGATCGTATCCTACTGCAATACAAAAGTAAGAAGAATCATATCCTAACTTTAGGATAACTAATTAATGATTAAATCCTTCATAACATACGCTACTACACTTTTGAACTATGTTGAAACACGTTCTATCAGTGCAATACTGTGCAACATTACTCTTGACACCCGTAGCGCATATAATATTACATTACAAAATACATAACAGTCTCCTGTCCCTTAACTTGACATTGTACAAAACTACAAATCTAATCTCTCAGGGGGCTTCCCCCTATTCATCCTATAGGGAAGTACTCTAACTTCATCCTGCACTGGTACATGAATAGATTCTGAATCTACATCTGATGTTTGAAAATCTTGGTTAATATTTGATTTAACTACTTCTGAAAATTTCTCATCTCTAACATTCATACGATCTATAAAATTTTCATTTAACGGCTGTAATTGATCAACATGACGCTTTACAATATTTACACCAACTTGAACACCATAGTGTAAATTTCCTATCTCTTTTACAATTTCTCCTGGTACCCACTTTTCTGGAGTATTGTATGATGTTACCATGACATCAGAAAAAGGGGAAAAATTTCCTACTTTTGGGAGAGTCTAATTGCTTATATCCTTTTTTCTTCTAAATCACTTTGCAAACTCGGATACAACAAATCTAACTTACACCTTATCCTCCTCCCCATCATCACATTTGATGGTGTCACATCTGTTGTGCTGTGAAGTGTTGTTCTATAAGACAATAAATTCTTTGGCACATTAACAAATATGTTATTTGAATTTTCCTTTCTGCATTTCATGTTATGCTTAAATGTTTGAACAAACCTTTCAGCTTCTCCATTCGTGGAAAGGTGATATGTTGCTGAAAATGTATGCTTACTATCATTTATTTCACAAAAAAATCTTTAAATTCTTGTGAGGTAAAGTGTGGACCATTATCAGTTACAATTCTTTCTGGAATTGCACGTGTCGAAACTTTTTTCATTAATTCTTGAATTGTGGCGTAAGATGATGTTGCCTTCATTGGAATTACTTCTGGCCACTTACTGTAAGCCTCTACAACTATCAAAAACAAATAAACTAAGAAAGGAACTGCAAAATCTATTTGCACTCTTTGCCATGGATACCTGGGTAATTCCCACGGGTGCATTCTAGAAAATTGAGGGTTGTTCTGTTGCGTAGCACAATTCATACAATTTCTTACAGATAATTCATTATCTCTATCTACACCTGGCCACCAGACAAAAGTCTTTGCAATAGACTATGGTCTGACAATACCTTGGTGATCAGCATGTATTTCAGACAAAACTTTATTAATCATGGAACTAGGAGTTATTACTCTTGACCCTTTCATTATACAACCTTGCGCTATACTCAATTCACTCCATATATCTTTATAGACTTTACAATTTACCTCATGTCCACATAAGTCCTAACCTGTCCTTAAACTCTCTAAAACCTTACTATGTATTGGGTCTTTCTTGGTATTGTGTGCAATATCCTTGGCTGTAATGGATACATCATACACTGAAACTATTAATATAGTATCATCATCTCTTCTGGTGCTTTGTCTACTGGAAATCTAGATAAAGCATCTGCATTACCCATCTTTGACGTAGGACGATATTCTATATCATAATGATATGCGGCTAATGTAATTGCCCATTGTTGTAGTGTTGCATCTACCAATGTAGTTAAACTTGCTTTTGAACTCAATATTGCTAATAGAGGTTTATGATCTGTAACAAGTGTGAACCTTTTCCTTCCATAAAGATACATATGAAATTTCTTAACTCCATACACTAATACTAGACTCTTTTTTTATTTGAGAGTAATTCCTTTCTGCCTTGTTCAATACTCTAGAAGGGAAAGCAATTGGCTTTTCGGTTCCATCCACTATTACATGAGATAATACTCAGCCTAAACCCATGTTCGATGCATCACAAGCTAATTTAACTGGTAAATCCATTTGATAATGTACTAGAAAAGTAGGTGAAGTTATTTCCTGCTTGATTCTTTCAAAAGATTCCTGACAATCTTTTGTCCAATTCCACTCTACATCCTTATTCAGTAAGTTATACAATGGATGTGCGATTGTAGATTTATTCTGAATGAAATTTCCATAAAATGTTACTAAACCTAAAAATGGTTGTAATTCCTTATCATTTTCTGGTACCTTAGTTTATATCCCCGCATTAGTTTTTTTCCTTAGTCTTGTGAATACCTTTGCTATTGGTTAAAAAACCTAAGTATCCCACTGAATCAACTTCTAAAATACATTTGCTCCTATTTACTCTAATATTATGTTCCTTCGACTTCTTTAGAACTGCTCGTAATCTTTCTGTATTTTCTCTTTTATTTTTACCAGAGACTAAAATATCATCTATGAAAATAAATACTTGCATTCCTGAAAATATCTTATCCATAGTTTATTGCCATATAGCTGGACTGCTTGCTACTCCATAAGGCAATCTTTTTGGCCTATACAAACCTAAGGATGTATTTATTGTAGCCATCATAGTTCTTGTGAAATTTCATCCATGGGAAGCTTTTAAAATGCTTGTCTAAGATCTAACTTGGAAAATAAATTACATCCTGACATAGTTGCAAACATGTCTTTTGGATTTGGTAATGGATGTTGAGCTACCTGAAGCTGTGGATTCACCGTTACCTTGTAATCTCCACATAACCTAAGCTGACTGTTTTCCTTCACAATAGGAACTAATGGTGTAGCCCAATCTGAGTATGTAACTTTTTCCCAAGAACCATTACATTTTGAAAAAGTAATTATATCATAGTTTCCCCGACAAAATGTCTGAAAATTTCGTCGTTCTACGACTAAACAGCTATATATATATATATATATATATATATATATATATATATATATATATATATATATATATATATATATATATATACATATATACATATATATATATATATATATATATATATATATATATATATATATATATATATATATGATTTGTCAATAAAAAAAAATTCTGAAAGCTTTTGTCATAATGTAATAGCATTTTCCTTTACCTCAATTTAACTTATTTTTTTATACGAAATACTAAATTCTGATTGTATTCAAGGTGCTATGCAGTCATCAGTATTTATTATATCTATCATCGATTACCTATTATGCAAAGTTAATATTTGAATTTCATAACTTATCAACCCTCCAACAACAGCAGGTACTTTATTTTACTAGTGTTATCTTTTACAAATCAACTAATAATTACTTAGGTTAGCCAAATCTGATAGAATATTAACGGTTATCAAATGAAATTTAGGCAATGATAAATATCTTACAGGCTGCATCAAGAATCTACTATTAAACCCTGTCTCCATAACCCTTAAAACAGAAATGGCTTTTCTATTTCCTGTGTCGGAATGGCCGGGGCAAGGGGTGGAGCGGACCCCCCCCCCCCCCCACCCCACCCCACCCCACCCGACCCGACCCTTCCCTGGAAAGTGTCTACTTACTGTAGTCCCGCCTACGAGGAAGTAGTAATTGAAAAATAATGATATATATCTATCTATCTATCTATCTATCTATCTATATATATATATATATATATATATATATGTCTGTGTGTATATATATATGTATATGTATATATATATATATATATATATATATATATATATATATATGTGTGTGTGTGTGTGTTTCTGTGTGTATGTGTGTATGGTTAGTATTTGTAGTGGATAGTTGAGACGTCAAATGATTATACAAAATTGAAAAATAGCAACTCAATTTGTAAAATTTGTATGTTTTTGCTAACAAAGACAGCCCTTCACTGTTTTAGATTCGCTAGGGTTGGAGAATGCTCCGCCCATTTCGTAGAAGTATTAAGAAGAGCAACACCTTGTCTGTTTTGTCAAGGGAACACAAGAGACATCTGACGAAAGATTTCCCCTGAGTGTCGGCGTTCTTTTGATTCTAACTGTAGAGCATAATTGCGATAATGTTTACAAATGGGATTTCCTAGGTCTGGAAAATAGGTTCAGATTATTTACGGAATAGATGTTTGCTTGAAATAAGCAATCTAATTTAGATTTGTTTTATGTACATGTTTTAGGCTATGAAAGCTTTTTCTCAAATACCTATTATATAGCCTACTTTATCTGTGTAACGTCAATCATTATTGACTTTTTATCATTTTCTTTGTGTTGTGTGTGCCAAGCTTCTACGCAGTAAACCTAATTTAGTTCCTTATGAAGTATAATCTGTGTATGATCTGATTTTTTAAAATCTATTGTTAATCAAGTCACAAATCATGGCAGCCTCATTTGATTAAGCTAAGTCATTTCTTAGATATAAGGTGGTTGTGAAGATCTGAAGGATATCCCGTTTTTAGGGTATGAACTTATAGTAACACCATCATCTGCTCTTCGTTCCTTACAGTTTCCTGAATTGCAGTTATCAAAGGAATATGAGTCCTTTGAGAACTTATGGTTAGTTTGTCAGAAAGCTATTGATAGTTCAGAATATGAGAGGGAGTGTAGAGACCACAAGGCATTGAAACGCAATATATGGAAACTGCAAATAGATCTTAAGTCCGCTATAGATTCGAAATTAGCGCAGTCACTCTCAATGGGACAACCTCTCGCTTATTCTACTCCTAGTCAAGCGATAGTACCTGCAAAGCATCTTCCCCTTCCTAAGTTAGCAGAAATAAACATTCCCAAGTTTAATAGTGAATTAAGTCATTGGAACAGTTTTGGGGGATTCTTTTAGCAGCCTCATTGATAGTCATCAGTACATTGATTGATCCATGTTGAAATTTAATATTTTCAGATCTTATCTTGGAGGTAAAGCCTATAGAACCATAGAAGGTTTATCCATAACAAATGATGATTACATTTTTGCCCTTAGGTTATTGAAATCTAGATTTGCAGATGATAAGCAATTGTTACAACAGTTACATGTTCAACTTACGAATATGAAACCCCCAAACATAACCTTAGAGATTTAACAGATTTTTTTTAACGTTCAAACGTTTTTTAATGCAAATAGAAAGTGTTACCAAAGTCCCTTATGATGATTACTTACTCAAAGATATAATTTCCAAAAAGCTTTAAGAGTATCTATTCAAAAAGTACAGTACTTATGACCTGACACTGGAACAGCATTCAAATAGAATATGTCATCTTATAAAAGTCATGGAATGTTCCTGATCTCTTTCAGATCAGTCTGTAAATAACTGGTAATCATCTTTCAAATTGAAATTTAATTCCAAGGCAAGATATAAACCAAACTTGAGTAAAACCACTAGCATTTCTAAGCAAGTAACTGTGTCTTCCCAAAAGTCAAATGTTAACGATGCAAATTCATCTAAAGTTCAAACCACATGGAATAAGCCTTGTATCTTTTGTTCAAAAACCCATTCTTTTAAATATTGTTCAAAGCATTCTACATGGAAAGCTAGGAAAAATAGAATTAACGATTTAAATTGTTGTTTTGTGTGTATGAAGAAAAGTCATAGAGCCTCAGATTGTAGAGTAACACCTGAGTGTACACATTGCAGTGGCAAATATTATATGTCTCTTTGTATAGAACTAACCAACAGTAGTGACTCTCTTACCCAAATAGCAACAGGAACTAGTTTTACCCAAGTAGTAACTAACAAAAGACCTAACCTAAATAGTAGTGAATCTCCCTCTAATTAGTTGTCAGTGGGTGGTAGTGAAGAATCAAGAACCATAATCGTATCAAAAGATTCTAACAGCGTAGTCAGTTCAGTGCAGACAAATTTTCAGACCTCAAAAATTCCCTTTACCTAGACACCTCTTCCTACCATATAGTTAGGATTTCATGATCAGGTGGCTGTGAAACAGTTCACGTCTTTTTAGACAATGGAGTCCAACACACTTTTATACATTCTGCTTTAGAGTGCTATCTCAAACTGAAGTCTTTTCACACCATTTCACTCAAGCTTATTCCATTTGGTAATCGTGTTCAAAATGTAAACTGTGATGGGGTTCGTGTTGTTGTTTGTATTGGTACACACCATATTCCGATTTTTGCAGTACACTCTAGTTTATGATGAAGTGAATACTGAGTTGCACATACCTGGTATTGCTAAAGTTGCGGAAAAACTTGGAGAAAAGGGAATCAAACTTTCTGATCCATATATTAACTCGGATGTTCTCAGTGATATAGAACTTGTAATAGGGGCTGATTATTCCTCTAGACTTTTGACAAAGAGTACCTTTTATTCATGATTTCTACTCTTATCCAGTCCAGCAGGTTCCATTATTTTTGGTGCTATGACAAAATGAGCAGAGGGTTCTTAGACTGTCAACAATATTAGCATTCAGTATTAATTTTTTGCACATATTGGCGTTCAATTACCAGATTCAGAATTGAATCAAATTAAAAACCTTTGGAAATTTGACGTTGTAGGTATAAAGACAGAAACCCATACACCAGAGGAAACCCAGTGAGTACAGCACTTTGAATCTACTTGTCAATCGGTAGACAATCAATACTTTGTTGAGTTAATATTCAAGAGTGATGAAAGACCAGCGACTAATTATCGTAAAGCTTATGGTCAGTTGAAGCCACTTTCCAAAGCCTTTGCAGCTCCTCCAGAATTTAATGAAAACTATTTCAAAATCATTAGTTTTTAAATTTGAGATTCATAGAGAAAGTAGACAACCCAGAAGTCAGAGATGGATTGACTTATTATCTTCCATATCACCCATTGTACAAGAATTTCCATATCACCCCAATTAGAGTATTATTAAATAAAGCTTTCTCGAGGTCCAATAGTTTGAATGATTGCTTATTAATAGGACCTACCCTAACCAGTAAACTTGTTGATGCTCTCGTTGAATTTTTCACTAACCCATTAGCAGTTGTTGCAAACATATCGAAAGTATTCTTACATATAGGTATTTCACTAAATTACAGAGATGATTTTAGGTTTTTATGGTATGAAGACAAAACCCTTCAAAAAGTCATCACCTATACATTTAGTGTAGTTCTGTTTGGTGTAACATCATCCCCATTTTTGCTTCAGAAAGTACTAACCTATCACTTAGAAAATCATTCTAATCCATTAGCAAAGACTGATTTCACACTTTTATGTAAATAATTTTGCTCACTCTTACAGCATGTACATGTAGACCAGCTGAGAAGTGAATACACTAGAATAAGTGGTATTTTGTATGATGCATCTTTACCATTGTAGTTTTGGGGGAGTAAGATTTAGAATTTAATGAAGTCCTGAGTATTAATCATGAGAAAATAAACTTGCATGATGTTGATGTTCTTGGTATCTCATGGAATTCTGTTAGTGATGAAATATCATTATACTAAAGTAAAAAGTATGTAAGGAGAAGTGTAAGCACCATCAAATCACCAAAAGATTAGCCTTATCTGTTATCTCTAGTTTATTTGATCCAGTAGGATATTTGTCACCAGTTTTGATCATGGGAAAGTTATTCATACAGAAGTTTATCACCATCATCAACTCCTCCTACAACTATTGACGCAAAGGGCCTCGTTTAGGTTTTTCTAGTCGTCTCTTTAAGGCCCTCAGCCATGTAGGCCTGGGTCTCCCAACTTTTCTAGTTCCTTGCAGAGATGAGCAGAAAATTTTGTGAACTAATCACTCTTTGGGAGTGCAAAGAGCATGTCCAAACCATCTCCATCTACCCATCACCATGATCTCATCCACATATGGCACTCGAGTAATCTCTCTTATGGTTTCATTTCTAATCCTGCCCTGCCATTTAACTCCTAATATCCTTCTGAAGTCTTTGTTCTCAAATCTACAAAATCTGTTGGATATTGTCTCAATATCATACTACGACTCATGTCCATACAGAAACACCGATCTCACTAAACTGATATGTAGCCTGATTTTTATATGTAATTTCAGGCAATTGGATTTCCAAATTTTACTCAACCTAGCCATTGTCTGATTTGTTCTTTTCAATCTTTCATTAAACTCAAATTCTAAAGATCCTGTATTAGAGATCATAGTTCCTAAATATTTAAATGTTTCCACCTCATTATTCCTTTCTCCTTCCAGTGATATTTCATCTTCCATTGCATATTCCGTTCTTAATATCTCTGTATGCTTTCTATTTATATTGAGCCCAACCTCATGATATTGCATGCATTCTGGTAACCAAGCTTTGCAAGTCCTGTGGTGTTCTGCTAATAAGGACAGCGTCATCAGTATACTCTAGGTCAGCTAATTTCCTATTACCAATCCAGTCCAATCCTTCTCCAGCATCACCAACTGTTCTATGTATTACAAAACACATGAGGAGGGTAAACAACATAGATGACAGCACAAATGCCATCAAAAGTAGATTTCTATATTCTACACATTGCTGTACCACATCTCTTAAAATAAAAATTTGGTCTGTACAATTTCTACCTGTTCTAAATCCTGCGTGGTCATCTCTCAGCTTTTCATCAATCATTCTCTTTATTCTCTTTAGAATGAGCATACTATATATTTTCATGACAACTGACGTAAGTGTGATGCCTTTATAATTACTGCAATCAGTCAGGTTTCCTCTTTTTGCCATTTTTAACAACACCCCTATCTCCAATTCATCAGGTTTTGCCACATTCTACAAAATAATTTATAAGTTTTCTGGGAGTCCCTTCATTTTCGGCGAGTATCATCTCGGCAGTTATTCCATCGTATCCAGGGGCTTTCCTTCTCTTTAGTTTTTTAATTATAGCTTTGGCTTCAAACACACTGAATTCATTCATGGGTACATCATGGTCTAACTCAGCTTTAGGCATATCAACCACATTATTCCCTTTATATCTCCTATTCATGACCTCACTAAATTGTTCCATCCAACGTTGCCTTTCTTTATCTTCTGTTGTTATAACAGATCCATCTCTCTTTTTGATGTGTATATCCTTCTTCTTTGCCTCAGCAGAGATTTCATTAATAATTCTATTAGCAGTTCTTACACCATATAGCCAATACCTGAATTCATAGCTTTGTCAGACTCATCTGCTTTCCTGCTTTCCTTTATTGAAAGGTAAATATTCTTGAGATAAACAGTTACCTCAATGATCAGTTCAAGAATTGCAGATCATTTGTCAGACTCTACATTAGATCTTGACCATTAAATTTCTAAAATTTGAAGTTAGTTCGAGGAAATCAGATTTGCATATCTTTTGGGATTCATCATCAGTATCATATGTTTTAGTAGTTATGCTATGAGTAAAGCGAGAGTAGCTCCACTATCCATCCCCAAATTAGAATTACTTGCGCTCTCTCTTGCAACTCGATTAGCTAAAATGCTTCTATCCAATAAACTTGTATTTAGAAGTTGTAAATTGTGGACAGACAATGAATTTACAAATAGTTGGGTATATTTACAGAAATGTCTGTGAGAAATAGAGTTGCGGAGATTTGCACCTTACGAAGTGATTACGATTTGTGCATATTACATGCTCCTACCAATAACAATTCTGCAGATGTAGTAATCCGAGGCGTTAACGTTTCAAAGTTAGCTAGCAATTTCATATGGAAACATAGACCTTCAATTTTGCATAATCCTTTAGAGTATACACCACAGAGGAAATTTGTTTGCAATGCTGCAGTGATATTAGAGATTTTAGTTGAGCCAAACATAATCCAACCTATTTGCCCGGTATTTAATGTGGAAAGATATTCTACTCTTACTAAAGTTATGAGAGTAATATCAAATGTCATGAAATTTTATAATAAGTATTCCCCTGATAAATTCAAATTGAATGCGCTACATTCCTGCGTAAGATTAGCTTAGAGATTTCCTACGTTATTTGAATATTTAAAACAACCCAAAAAAAGTCCTAATCCAGCTTCCTAAATCTTGAATCTAGTCAAACAACTTGATATGTATATGAATGAAAATCAGTTAATTTGTTGTGGAGGTAGATTGTAGAACTCAGATTTGTCTCCTGAAACGCATTGTCCAATTTAGTTACTTGCCAAACATCTCTTGCGCATAATAATCATAACTTATTATCATAACCACAAGGACGTAGGAGCGTCTTTTTGAGTAGGAGGGGCTGAAGTTTTAGAAGTCACTGACGAAAGGGGGTCTGGGGGTCCTCCCGCAGAAATTCTTTTGTCTAGGAAACACCCTTAGACGAAATTTTCTAGCATCTTACAGCTGATTGTAGCAACAACAAAATCATATTTGTAGGACAATTTTTATGTGACCAATTATAATTTTTACACAATGACTATCATAAAATACGAAGAAGATCTTGCTGTGTTACTAGAAGAACTGACATAAATAAATTGGGATGTAATAGGATTTGGTGAAATTAGAAGAATTAGGAAATCTTATATAGAGTCAAAAGAGGGTAATTTATTTTTTCTTCAGAGTACATAAAAGGAGCAAAGGAAATGGAGTGTGTTTTCTTTTTAATAATAACCGGACAGGTAACAGAAGAATTATTGTATGTAGTATCAGTGATACGATTTCAAGATTGATTATCAAACTAAATAAAGAATATAAAATGAAGATCATTCAAACGTATGCACCAAAACCATTTAATACAGGGGAAGGAGAAACTTTTCATAAATATAGAAAAATCCTAAAAAAGCATAAGATTCTATTTACATTTGCTTTGGGGGATTTCCATGTAGAATATGTCAAAAGAAAAGAAGGGAATCAACTGTGGACAAATTTGGAGGTAGCACAAGAAACAATATAGGTGACATGCTTGTAAAATTTGCAGAAAGAAACAATCTAATAAGCATGAACACTTTTTTTTATATAAGACATGAACATAGAAAATGGACATGGCAAATCGAAAAAAAGAAAAACGAAATAGAAATCAATCTCAGTGAAAAGGTAAATTTATTTAAAGATGTAACAGTGTTCAACAAATTAAAGTCAAGCGACCATAGGATTATGAGAAGTAAAATTTGTCTAGATCTAAGAAAAAAAAAGACTAATTTAAAAAAATAAGAATAAACACTCCTACAATAAGAGAAAAGTATGGTAAGTTTAATTTAGCCATACAAAACGAGTACTTAGCTACATGACGAAATAAAAGCAAATAAAGAAATTAACAGCAATTCAGCAAAATTTGTACTGAAATAAGCACAAAAGATTGGTGAAAAAGTTTCTAAACAAGATCAAGGAAAACTATCAAAAAATACCCAAAAATTTAAAGAAGAAAAGATTGGAATTGAGGGTAAAATCCCAATGAGATGGAATAAAATTAGCAGAGGTACTCAAAACGATAAACAAACTAGAAATACTAGACATTCGTAAACACAATCAGACTAAAATCGAAGAAACACTATAAAAACGGAAGAAGCATCAAGTTAATGAAAAGACTTGGAACAGGGTGTCAACAGATCTTTGGATATATCAACAAAAGAGATGGAGTGACAAAGATTGCAGAGGATTTCTATACAATGCTCTACAATATAAGAAATAACTTTTCCAATAGAAATAATGAGACAGCAGAAAAAAGATATTTCATAGTAGTAAATTTCGCTGAACTTTACACAAAATGTTTGCACAACTGCTCTAAACTTTAGGTGGGAAAAACTTTAGCATTATATTATTTTACAAAAAGAGAAACTGGCCATTAAATTTATTCTCAGTTGTATATGAAACATTTACAAAGATCATATTAGGCAAAGTGGAAAGAAAGCTAGACTTTAATTACTGACCATATTCATGTAATTAATCCTTAAGTGGAAAAATTATATACCACTATGTAGCCTATGTCATTTAAAGTAAATAAAAATGTTTTGATTCTGTCAAAACTTTAGCAGTAATGACAGCCCTTCAAAGACAAGGAATAGATGATACTTATGTTAGAACACTTGAAGAAACGGATAGTACAGCCATTCTAAAACTACATAATTTTAATAAGAAAATTCCAAATGAGAAAAAGAGCTAGACAAGTACATCCTATCTCTCCTAAATTACTCACAGCAGGCTTAGAGGTTTTCAAGAATTTAGATAGGAAAAATGTTGGAATTAAGATTAATGTGAAATACCTTAACATCTTAAGGTTTCCAGATGACTTTTCTATTTAGTGAATCCTGGAAGGAATTGCAAAACACGATAGAAGGTTTTAATAGGGAAAGCAAATATGTAGGACTGAAAATTAGTATGAGCAAAACTATAATAATTTTTAATGAAGTGCAGAGACAACAAATAAGGGTTAAGGACGAACCACTAGAGGTTGTTAATGATTATGCGTACTTAGGACAGGAATTAAGTGTTTCCCCAGGACATGAGACAAAAATTAAAAGAAGTAAATGCATGGGATGGAGAGATTTTTGTTAACAAAAAGAGATTATAAAAAATTAAAATGCCTCATTTTCTAAAAAGAGAAATATTTAATCAGGTGGTTCTACTAATATCAACTATGGAGCCTTATTATAGCATTAGAACATGAGCTAGTTACAACTCAAGAGAGCTATAGAAAGAGCAATGATGGGATTAACACTAGGAGACAGAGCAAACTAAATTGGAGGATATTCTAACAACATGAAAGAAAAAGAAATGGATGTGTGCATGACATATAACGAGGACAGATAATATTATGAACATTAAGAATAACAGAATGGGTCTTTAAAGATTGTTAACGAAGCATGGGAAGGAAGAAAAGATAGTAGATTCACGAGTGAAGATAATTTGGTGTTATTTGTATGTATATATACTGTAGGCTATACACACACATACATATATATACATATATATATATATATATGGTGGGTGGTTTTTTCGTCCGACCTCATTTCGTCCGACGACACTTTGTCCACGTCTTTTTGTCCAATGTATTTTCGTCCGATGGACTTTTGGTCCAACGACATTTGGTCCAATTTCTAAAGAAAACAAGTGTTTTAAATGACTTTTATTACCGTTATTTCACTTCTGTGTAAGAAAATTATACCCTATTGTTTTTTTACGATAAAGTAATATACTAATTTTCTCATTATTCCATTAGTCATCCTTAACATTCTCTTTTTCTTTCTCTCTCTTTAGTTTGGTACTATATGTATATATAGTGTGCTGCAAGTTTAGTATTTCAGTTTCTGAATCTACCCATCCCGAAATGGCACAGTTCATACAATCAACGAAGAAGAAAAGAAAAATAGTAGATTAGAATAATTACATCTACGATTTTCATTCAACTAACACAAAACTTGGAAAAGAATACTGGAGGTTTGAGAAAAGGCATCTGTGTTCAGTGCGCATTCACACGGTTACGGAAGACAATGTACCAAAAATTATCCATTCTTCCAATTCATGCGGCAAATTTATTTGCATTAAATGCTAGAAAAGCAGTCGCGCTGAAATTAAGTAAAAAGCGATTGAAAACATAGCAGCAATTTCGTGTAGCATATTGTCGAGAAAGTTTACGGAAATAACTAAAAATACTTGCTCTCAGCTCTCTCGTGTGCAAGTACCTTAAAAAACTATTTAAAGGTACCGACAAAAACATTCCGCATTTCCTGCTAATCCAGTGGCTAGACGTGGATTTGAAATCCCTGATTTAGAAAAATTGTTGATCAGGGTCTCAAAGAAAAATATAACCCTCTGAATTCTATCCTAAAGTAAGATGTTTTTCAGCATTAGCATTTCTCCCTACTGATGATGTTGAAGAGGCCTATGAGGAATTGATAGACCGAAATGCCTTCTGAATTAATTGCTTATTTACAAACAATGCGGCAGAGGGGTTTCATTCTGGTATAGAACGTTCAGCGGGTGGAGTACATTTGAACTTTTAGAAATTTATCTAAACCTTGAAGGGAGAAGAAGGATTTATTCAAGGTAAAATAACTCAAATACTTCGAGGAGGTCCGTCAAATTCCATTTCACGATATCAAAAAATCACCGAACGTCTCAAAAGATTGGTAACTGGATATGAGACAACGAGGAAAACAGTTTTTGAAGAATATGGCATATAATTTGCACCAATTTTAAACAATCATTCTATTTTTTTTTTATCATTCATTGTTTTACATGTGAGTTACTATTAAAATTATCAACTTTTATTTACTTTTTTTATTTGCACTTCAGATGTTATTTTTTTTACATTTGTTACATTTAATACTCAAAAGAATCAGCTACGCTAAAAAGTTATTACTCTGCATAAAGGAGTTATGTTATGTTGAGCAGTTTTTCTTCAACTCTATATCGTCAGACACTTCCATTTAATTTTCATTTCCTAACTAGTTATTTTCACTCCTATACCTTGGAATTTGGGAATCAATTATTATAAACAACAAAGGAGAAAGAGGTCCTTACAAGGTTTAATTTTCTGTTGGAGAATTTATGGACTGGCTAGGGGTTTTCTTTTTTCTCTTATGGATTGAAATGATTTAAAATTGGACCAAATTTCGTTGGACCAAAAGTCCATCGGACGAAATGACATTGGACCAAAAGACGTGGACGAAGTGTCGTCGGACGAAATGACATCGGACGAAAAGTCGGTACACGTATATATATATATATATATATATATATATATATATATATATATATATATATATATATATATATATAATTATATGCATATACTTAATAACACATATACACACATATACACACACGCACAAACACACACATATATGTATATATATATATATGTATATATATATATATATATATATATATATATATATATATATATATATATATATATATATATTATGTATATATATTATATATTATACATACATTATATATATATATATATGTGTGTGTGTGTGAGTGTATACATGTACATATGATGTATGTATTCCTGTATATATAGTTGTATACATATATATGTGCAAATATATTTGTATTCATATGTGTAAGAATTGGTAATAGCAAATAGGAAATTAGCTTACCTAGATCATGACGATGGTGCTGTCCTTATTAGCAGAACACCACAGAATTTGCAATGCTTGCTTACCAGAATACATGAAATATCAAAGAAGGTTAGACTCAAGATAAGTAAAAGGATGACAGAGATGACGAGAACGGAGTATGTAATGGAAGACGAAATATTTGAAAAACAAGGATTGATGAGGCAGAATCATTTAAATACTTAGGAACTGTGATCTCTAATACAGGGTCGTTAGAATTTGAGTTTAATGAAAGTTTGAACAAATTAAATCAGACAATGGCTAGGTTAAGTGAAATATGGAAATCTAATCACATGAAATTACTTATAAAAATCAGGCTATATAACAGTTTAGTGAGATCAGTGTTACTGTATGGACATGAGTCGTGGTATGACAATGAAATTATAACCAACATACCTTGTAGATTTAAGAACAAAGCCCTCAGAAGGATATTGGGAGTTAAATGGCATGACAGGATTTGAAATGAAACTATAAAAAAGAATACTCGTATGCGATATGTAGATGAGATCATATTGAGGCATATATGGAGATGGTTTTGCACTCCGTGAGAGAGATTTGTTCACCAAACTTTTAACTGGGATCCACAAGGCACTAAAAGAGTTGAAGACCCAGGCCTACATGGCTGAGGACTATGAAGTGGAAGTAGGAGATGATCAATAGAAAGTATTAATTCAAAAGCTTAAGATAGAGACAACTGGCGAAATCTAAACAAGACCCTTTCTTCAATAGTCGTAGGAGATGATGATGAAAATATACTGTATATATATATATATATATATATATATATATATATATATATATATATATATATATATATATATATATATACATATATATATGTATGTGTGTATATGTATATATATATATATATATATATATATATATATACATATATATATATATATATATATATATATATATATATATATATATATATATATATATATATATATATAAGTAGAATAATTACTTTAACATGGAAATGCATGTTGACTAAAATCTTCGATTCGAGATAATGCGTTTGAATGGTAATTCTTAAGATAAATTAATTGCAAAATTTATACAATTCAATATCTTCGAATATTTTCTGAAGTAAAAAATGTAGAAGTAGATTTTCGGCGAAAAAAGAGGGCTATAACCCCCCCCCCCCCTCCCTCCTACGCCCATGAGTATATCTTTTTCTTACCCACCGGTAGGCCTATCCCTATGCCTTCTGTCAAAGGCATCCTCTTTCACCAAACCTCTTCTCTCTACATCATACTTCACCTTATCTCACCATATAATTCTCTGCCTCTCTCTTGATCTTCTACCCCTAACACGTTCCTCCTAAGCCCTCCTCACTCCCTCCCCACTATCCATCCTCAACACGTGCCCACACCATCTCAGTTGTGAAACTCTTATCATCTCTGTAATCTTTTCAACATCTGCCATTCTTCTTATCATTTTCCAATCTTTCAAGCAGTGATATTCCCATAATCCGCCTCAGCATTCTCATCTCTGTTCTCTCAAGCTTTGCTTCCTCTTTTCGCCTTAAAGCCCAAGTTTCTGATCCATACATTAACATTGGTCTTATTATTGTGCCATAGATCTTGGCTTTTACCTTGCTTGGCATTTTCTTATCACATACACTCCTGCTGCCTCCCTTCACTTTCCCCATGCTGCTTTTATCCTATTCTCAACTTCGGTCTCACATCCTCCTTCCTGATTTATAGTAGATCCCAAGTATCTTTTTTTTTACCTGTTTTATAACTGCTCCTCTACTTTCATGTATGGCTATCCTGTCCCTAGTCCCTACCTTCCTTATTGCTAACCATGGTTTTAGTCTTATCCATATTCACCCTCTAACCATCCTTTTGCAAGGTCTCTTGACACTTTACCACCCTTCTCTGTAATTCTTTCTCATTTGCAGCAGTAATTACCAAATCATTTGCATAGCGCAACTCCCACAACTCCTCATTTCTGATCTCTCCACTTAACACATCCAAGACCAACACAAATAAAGAGGAGCTTATTGCTGACCCCTGGTGTAATCCAACCCTAACTTCAAAGGTTTCTATTTCTCTAACAGATGTTATTACTTTTATCCTTGTCCTTAACCCTCTGTAGTTAGTATATTGACCATTTCAATTTGAAACTCTGAGGGACCTGGTTTTTTACCATTCTTCAATTTACTCAATGCCCGCTTCACTTCTGTACTCCGAATCTCAATCAGTGGTCCCTCCACCCTTTGTGCCTCTAACAGCTCCTCTTTCTCATTTTCAGTATTCAGTAGCTGCTCCTAATATTCTCTCCATATCCTCTTAATATCATCATCCCTATATATATTTCCATCTCTATCCCTGATGACTACCAGTATCCCCAAACACTATCATTGCCTTTTCCTCAATTTTCAAATCTTATAGATATCCTTTTCTCCTTCCTTTATTCTTAGTGTTTCATTTAACTGCTGCACCGATCTTCTAATAGCTATACTTGCATTCCTCGTAGAATATTATTTCTCTTCTCTGTACCGTTCCTCTGGTCCCTATGCCTGTCTTATTTTCCAATCTTTAAAGGCCTTTGATTATCTTTCAACTGGCTCGTGTGCTTCTCTGTCCCACCAGCAATTTTCTCCTTTCGACACACCATATCAGCTGGTTTTGTATATATATATATATATATATATATATATATATATATATATATATATATATATATATATATATATATATAGATATCCCTGGTGAAAGGGTTTATGTATCACTATGATCAGCAAAGCTGTACTAGTCAAGGACACTCATACCAGGTTGGTTTGCTATGAGTGATCACCATCACTATTCCGCACTGGCTAGTACGGTATATATACATATATACATATATATATATATATATATATATATATATATATATATTATATATATATATACACACAAATGCGTGCAAGTGCACACACACGCACACATATACAGTATATATATATATATATATATATATATATATATATATATATATATATATATATATATATATATATATATGTATATATATATATATATATATATATGTGTGTGTGTGTGTGTGTGTGTGTTTGTGTGTGTGTGTGTGCGCGCGCGTGACTTGTGTTGTGTTGTGTAAACATTACCATAAATGTATCGGTGTTTATGAACACTTAAACCTTTCGTTTGCAGTTTGTATTATATGAAAGTCTAAGGCTTTTAGCTTTTTTCAAGTTTCCTGTGCTTATTGTCATATAAAAACAGTAAAAGTCAATTTTCTTTTTTCGGAATTCTTCTGCGATCTTTAAGGAAGTGTGAAAGTTTAGATATAGATGTAAAAAGAAAAAAAAAACTTCATTCTAAATTATGTCGGTGGAACATTCAGATTTTTTTTTATGAATAATTTTGTAGATTTCAACAATGCGGTATATTGTCAATTTTGTTTCCTACAAGAAAAACCTTTCGGACAGTAGATAAAAATCCTCAAATGTTGGAAGTTTCGACAGTTTACTAGAATTATTCTGTAAATATTCAAATTGCGATAGACTGAAGAATTTTCGTGTTTATAAATAGGCAAGACCACGTGACTTCTTGGAGTCTACTCTATTAGTGCAACTAGGCTTGACTTTCGGGGAATGGATTGTGCTGTGCCTATGTTGGTTTGTAGTTTTCTAGGTGGATTGGATGTTAAATGCGAATGGTCTATTTCTATAACCAAATTTCCTATTTCCATGAAAAATTTCGCCTTGTTGTATGATTAAACATGGAGTATATCCCAGAAACTTTTTTCGTGTCTTCAGTGCGTTCATTCTGGTAATGTTGGTTATCGGGAAATTTTTGGCGTCGTGGAAACTAATATGGCCCAATAGTTAACAGTTTTCTTTGCATATCTAGTGTTTAGGTAACCAGGCAATTTAGTCGATTCTTCTACCTATAGGTTAATTTGGTCAATTTTCAGTTTTTCTGATGAATGCCTAAAGTTGACTGAAATTGCTTCCTCCTTGGTCGTTTTTGTTTTGACTATTATTATTTTTATACATATCTCCATAATTGATTTCATTGTTATCCTTACTGCTCCTCACTCTGAACTATCTGTATCTCTCTGAGAAATTGTTCAAATCCTTATTAAGAAAAGCCAAGCATAAAAGGGAACGAATCATGAAAGTTTTGATCATCTTTTCATGAGTGGACATGATAGTGCCTGGTGTGAAAACTAGAGATTAAAATCTAATAATTGAAGATGAGTTAATGAAATACGATGGTAGGAGTAAGCAAAATATATTAGATGAGGGAGCCTTTTTTAAAAGCCCCTTAGAAATCTCTCAATTATATAAAGTTACAAATATAAAATTTTCCAGATATGTCTAGATTTGAGTAAGGCATCACTAGATTTCGTTGGTTGTAGGATATTCGCAGTTTCACGCATGAGATAAAAGAAGGGGTTTCCTTTTTTGTTCAGAAGGTTATGAAAAGAGTGCTTTCGATGGCCATTTATCGTATAGATGATAGCAACAGATCGTTAGTTGAAGATATCCTTCGGAACAAGTTGCCAGATCTTATTCGAAAATAAAGGATTGATACCCTTTGCCACAATGACTGGGAAATTTTGTCCAAGAATTGATGATGTTATCGGGTCAATAAGTCTTGATTTCCTACGAAGAAAAATTACTTTTCATATTTAACTATATGTCGCTTGA
>NC_090726.1:97593344-97633344 GCF_036898095.1 Palaemon carinicauda
GTTTCTCTAAAGGAATAGGTTAAAACGAATCCTCTCATTATCTTCTACCAAAGGGAAATATTAGAAATCCTTATTTAAAATATATTATTTTTGAAATCCCAATACAATAATTAGTTTTATGAAGTTAATGATAAGGAGCGAATTACTTCATACAGATGACTCTGTGTGAAGACTAGATTTATCATGTAGAGAGTTTTTCTTTTTTAAATCATATAAGCCACGTCTATGATTCCACGTTTTTTTTTTCCTTCTTCTTTTTAACTGCCTCCTGAGTAGGCCTACGTGATCAAAGGCATTAAATTTGATAAGATAAAATCGTAGGGGTAAGCTTTTATAGATAAACTCTATTTCTGTGTTGTTACAGTATATATATTTTTTTATTTATGGTTTTGTTAATATTCGTTCAGCTTTTTCTTATATATATATATATATATATATATATATATATATATATAAATAAATATATATATAAATATATATATATATATATATATATATATATATATATATATATATATATATATATATATATATATATATACATACATACATATTGCAGCTATCACATATTGGCGTCACAGCTGCAAATGTTGACAGAATAAAAGAAAGCAATTGGCAAAACTCTTTTTTTTCTGGTCACATGCACAAGATTGTTTAATTTTTTTTTCTTTTTTTTTGTGATTGTCAGTATTATTCTAAGATCGTTTATATAGGTAGTAGGTTGGCCAGGGTACCAGCCACAGTTGAGATACTACCGCTATAGAGTTATAGGATCCTTTGACTGGCCAGACAGTACTAAATTGTATCCTTCTCTCTGGTTACGGTTCACTTTCCCTTTATCTACACATACACCAAATAGCCTGGCCTATTCTTTAAATATTCTCCTCTGTTCTCATACACTTGACAACACTGAGATTACCAAACAATTCTTCTTCACTCAAGGTTATTACTGTACCACTGTAATTGTTCAGTGGCTACATTCCTCTTGGTAAGGGTAGAAGAGACTTTTTAGCTATAGTAAGCAGCTCTTCTAGGAGGACACTCCAAAATCAAACCATTTTTCTCTAGTGTTGGGTAGTGCCATAGCCTCTGTACCATGGTCTTCCACTGTTTTTGGTTAGAGTTCTCTTGCTTTAAGGTACACTTAGGCACACTATTCTATCTAATTTCTCATCCTCTTATTTTGTTAAAATGTTTATAGTTTATATAGGATATATTTATTTTATTGTTGTTACCTATCTTAAAATATTTTATTTCTCCTTGTTTCCTTTTCTGACTGGGCTATTTTCTCTGTTAGGGCCCCTGGGCTTATAGCATCCTGCTTTTCCAACTAGGGTTGTAGTTTTGCAAAAATAATAATAATAATAATAATAATAATAATAATAATAATAATAATAATAATAATAATAATAATGTTGGGAAAATTACTTCTTCTATCACGATTGTATAGAAATCCTCTGAAATTTTTATCACTCTATCTCTGATGTTGGTAGTATTTCCATTTTCTTCCTTTAAAGCAAACATCTGTTGGCACCCTATTCCAAATATTCTTTTCCCCTGACCTCACCGTCCCTACTTTAGGACAACAAATAAGCAAATACTCAATTAACAATTTATTAATATGAATAGGAGCGCTTAGACATTGCTGTGTACATTTCAAATCATCCATATTTCACTACATATACAAAACAAACACAAACTTAACATCAATCAATCTGAAAGAAACATATGCTACACATATCTTTTTCTTAATCCACGAATGTCTAAACAATACAATGTATTTGTGTTTCTAGTTGAAGCTCTACACATTTTCATAAAATTATTGTTATTTTTCTGATCTGGTTCTAACGGAAATTAATTTCCTAAAATCAAAAGTAAAGTTGTAACTGTACACTTGAAGTGTCCAACGCTGAATGACAATACTTAGCACGGAGCTAACGAAGTTACCACTGATCACGTGACTACAAAACAAGTAGAGACTGACCAATCAGGGGAAATCCTTTTCCTACTAATTCACTTGTTCAAACGTTGGAAAATTCATTTCTTTAGTGGTTCCTCAATTTTGGTTGTATTGCGTTTAAAAATTTCTTGTGTATTTAGTTTGTTTATTGTTTTTTATAGTTCTGATAATTCTATTTCATCTCTCTTGGGTTTTACCCTCATTTCCAATGCTTTCCCTATTAGGGTTTCGGTCTTTTCTGATAGTTTTCCTTGATCTTGTTAAGGAACTTATCCACTTATCTCTTGTGCTGATTCCAATAAAAATTTGTTAAATTAGTGTTCATTTCTTCTTTACTTGCTTCCATTTCATAATATAGCTTAGAGTACCTATTATGTATTACTAAACTAAACTCCTCAGATTTCTCTGTTATTACAGGAGTGTTAATTTCCTTTTCAAAAACTATAGTGTTTTCTCTTCCTCTTCTTAGATAAAAAACATTCTATGGTCGCTTGAATTTAACTTGTTTAACACTGTTACATCTTTAATAAAATCTAATTAGTTTTTTGTTTATCCTTTTGGGCTTTTCTATGTCAATTTTTATGTTCTTTTTTATCAAAAAGTGTTCATGATTTTCAGACTTTTTCTTTCTGTAAATTCTCCAAGCATGTCTCCTCTGGCATTCCTTGTTCCTACTCCAAATTTTCCTACTAATGAATATTCTTTCTTCTTTTGACCTACTTTATCATTGAAATCACCGAAAACAAATTTATATTGAGTCTTATGTTTTTTTCTCAAAGATATCACCGAATCTTTAGAATAAGTTTCTATTTCTTCCTCTGTAGGGGATGTTGATGGTGCATACATTTGAATGATCTTTAGTTTATACTTCTTATTTAGTTTTACAATTAATCCTGCAATTCTATCACTGGTACTACAAGTTTTTTCTGCATTACCTAATATATTAAAAAGAAAACCCACTCCATATTCTTTGATCCTTTCATGTCCTCTGAGGCATAATATATGGCTCTCTTTCAACTATTTAAAATTCCCCGATTCTTCTAATTTCAGTCAATTGTATTATATCCTAATCTATTTATTTAAGCTCTTCTAGTAACACAGCAAGATCTTATTCCCTAGACAGGGTCATGACGTTATGTTGTAAGGTTCTGTTTCCACAGGTGACCTATTTAGTCCACAGATTTTAGCACCCTCTACAGTGGGATGTAACTGCCCGCCACATTGGGCAGTTGTTCCACTGCCACGTGGGACTGGGGGCCGAGACAGGGTTCTTGAATATATGTCTGGGTTTTGGCCAATTTTCAACACCACACTAGCCACTGAACATTGGGGACGGTGGGAGACTTTGGTCTGATCACTCACAGCAGACCAATCTAGTATGGGTGTCTTGACTAGTATAGCTTTGCTGATCATGGCATTAAAGTATCACCACTAAGAATGGAATATATATATATATATATATATATATATATATATATATATATATATATATTCTTCTTCGACTAAAGCTTTTCCCACTATGCATATACAGGGTCGCTATTTCTAGAGAGCCGTTTCCAAGTTCTTCCATCTCCAATGTCCTCCATTGTGAGATCTTTCTCCTCCATATCTGCTGTTACACACTCCATCCACCTTCTCTTTGGTCTCCCCCTCCTCCTCCTCCTACCTGGAACATCCATATCCAGCATCCTCCTCCCAACATACTCCTGGTCTCTCCTCATTACGTGCCCAAACCAGTGTAGTCTCTTTTCTTGGATTTTCTTTGACACCTCAGTAACCTTTGTTGTTCCCCTTACCAAGTTATTCCTAACCTTATCCAGTCTCGTGATCCCAGCCATCTATCTTAGCATTCTCATCTCTGCAACATTCATCTTCTTCTCAAAGATCTTTTTCATGGGCCAGGTCTCTGCACCATATGTCATGGCAGGTCTCACTACAATTTTATGTACCTTTCCCTGTAACTTTAAGTTTATCCTTCGATCACACAACACTCCCGACACTCTTTTCCAATTATTCCATCCAGTTTGAATTCTACTGTTCACTTCCATTTGGAGTTCTGCTGTTTCCTCCACATATGACACTAGGTACTTTAATTTTTCTGTTCTCTTCACTATTTCACCCAGGAAATGTATATCATTTAATTGGTTCTGCAGGATGCAACACATATACTCTGTTTTTGTTCTACTGATCTTTAGCCCTCTACTCTCCAATTCCTCTCTCCAATCTCCAGCTTCCCCTCCAATCCTTCTCTGGTTTCATCACACAGAACTATATCATCTTCAAACAGCATGGTTCATGGTGACTGTACCCTCACTCTTACAGTAATTACATCCATTCTCTACTGCTGATATGCAGCCCTGGGAGTTGCATATATATGTGTGTATATATATATGGTGTATATATATATATATATATATATATATATATATATATATATATGTATATGTATATATATGTGTATATATAGATATATATATATATATATATATATATATATATATATATGTATATATATGTGTATATATAGATATATATATATATATATATATATATATATATATATATATAAATAGATAGATAGATAGATATATATATATATATATATATATATATATATATATGGCTGCATATGCAGCCATATATATATATATATATATATATATATATATATATATATATATATATATAGATATATATATATATATATATATATATATATATATATATATATATATATATGGCTGCATATCAGCAGCAGAGAAGCAGCCGTCCTGTGAAAGACCAAAAGTGTGGCCCTCACTCACATATATATATATATATATATATATATATATATATATATATATATATATATATATAATATAAGATGGTCCCTTGTCTGGGAACCAAACATGTCTATTACGGCTCGCAAGCTATACGACCTCTCGAGTTCTAAACTCACCTGTTTGTTTTTACATTAAATCTGTTAAACTTAAAAATATTAACACCCGAGCTCTAAGACAGTTGTATAACTCCCAGACAGCAATATACAAAACACTGAATATCCGAAGGTCTCTTAAGTACACTCAAAACAACATTGGATAATTATTATTACAAACTATTTAAAACCACTTCTTACTTCGATTCTATAACAGGATACGAGCGAGTATGAAATAAACACTGATGACTGAAATAATACACTCTTCACAAAAATAAATATATTCTGTATACATTACAACACTTTGAAAGAATTTACAAAAAAAGAAAAATAAATCACTTGAAATATTATGTCTGAGCAAAATTTAGATTAAGACAAAAATGTAACACTCTGAAAATTACATAATCACTTAACTCTAGATATCAAATCTGAATAAAACCTTAGACTAAGACAAAAGAAATAATACTTATGAAAATTATACAATCACTTGTTTTGCTTTAAATTAGATTTTACACTAATATTCAAGTTTGATACATAATGAAAATAGATAACCAGATCACGATACAAATACCTTTCCCGTTACTACAGGGCCAGTTACAAAACTTTACATAATGCCAACATTCACCCCAAACACAATAAATCTGAAATCACCTTTGACTTCTTTCATTATGTTTCAACACACGTTTTACGTTGTGGCACAGAATCACTTTGGAGAGGACACAATATAAGTACTGACAGAGAGAGTGAGGGAGGCACTTTTGCTCTTTCACGAGACGGCTGCTTCTCTACTACTGCTATGCAGCCCTGGGGGACGCATATATAAGACTTAGCTACTTCCAGAATATTCCAGGTCCGAAATCTGGAAGCGTGGAGGTTGCCCTAAGGATGTAAGATTACCAAAGATTACTTTCTAAGACGCGTACCCATGCAACAAGGAGACAAACTCTCTCCTCCCACCTATGTCCTCGAAATGATAAAAAAAAAAAGATGATATAACCTAACACTAGGATTTTCGAGATCCTTCCAAAGCACATTTAAGAATTGCATGTTTTCTCTCAAACTTGACGCAATACCTCGTAAAAATATAAAAGAACATCACATAAGCCCTTGTTCCTATCTCGTATGATCACATAACACTCTCAAACAGGTTACATAAGACTTCGTAAAAAAAATGTAAAATAAAAAGTTAATTCTTAAAAAATAACGTAAATTTACATGTACTGACTTGAATGAGGAATACAAAGAGATTAACGACGAAAGTCTTACATAATTTACATACAAAACTTACGTCTACATGAGAGGTACTCATCTTCCAGGCTGGCTATTCACCTCTTCAATGCACATATGAATACATAAATGAAATACTTTAATAAACTGCGGTATTTACTCTAAACTAGACCATCTTCGTAAGAATATATATATATATATATATATATATATATATATATATATATATATATATATTTATATATATGTATATATATATATATATATACATATATATATATATATATATATATATTTATATTTATATACATATACATATATATACATATATATATATATATATATATATATATATCTACAGTATATATATATATATATATATATGTATATGTACATATATATATATATGTATGCATGTATATATATATATATAGATATCAATATATATCTATATATATATATATATATATCTAGCTATATCTATATCTATATCGCTAGCTGTATCTATATATATATATATTATATATATATATATATATATATATATATATAGATATACATATATAATTTATATATACATATTATTGATCGCTAAGCTGTACGAATATGTAAGATTTGACCACCAATGAGTCATTTGTAGTAAGTTCTTTCTCCTTTTCAAATCAGTCAATGGAAGATATATGGAATAGATAATAAAAAAGTCTTGTCCCTAAAAGGGAGTCCTGAAGTGAAGTATAGAAGATAACAGTCTAAAAACCTTTCAATTATCTGTAAAGTCTTTTTTAGGCTTTAAATTCTTCATAATGGCAAGCTACTGGCATCAATCGTGAAAGGAGTGATGTTTTGGCAGAAATTTGAAATTCCATGAGGGTTTCACCATACCTATTCTAGCTCATACAACCAACCAGGTACAGAAAGTTTGATTAAAATCCACAGAGTAGCCTTTGAGAGTCTTTGAGAAGTGGAATAATGCTAGATACGCTGCCTTCATTACTAGGTAGTTGGTGTGAAGGGTCCTCTCTTTCTGAGACCATATACCCTAAATCTTCTCCCTTCTTAGGTAAGTGCCCCACCCTTGGCATGAAGCAACTGAGAATAGAAGGTACTTCGGGGAGAGACCTGCTAACAGGGTCTCCTCTCTCAGCCACCATTGGAGATTTGTCACAACATCCTGGAGCACCAACAGCAGGGTTAGAGGGTGGTCAGATGTTTGAGACCACTGGCTCTTCACAGTCAACCGCATCAAGCGAAGATGCAATCTCCCGAAGGGAACTAGCTTCTCTAAGTAGAAGAGGTGTTCTAGGAGCTTTTTTCCTGGAGTGGGTAGGATGCGAATTTCCTTCCAAGAATGTTTCTGCTACTTTCCTGAATCTTATTACCCTGTCAGAATATGGAAATGCTCTGGCTTAGACCGAGTTGATATCTATGCCTAGGTAGTTGATGGACTGTTGGGGTATGATACTGTACGTCTCTAGGTTTAGTTGAATCTCCAACTCCTTGCAGAGCAAGAAGTTGAGGAGATCACTGTGTTCTATAAGCAGGGTTCGAGATTCTGCTAGGAAAATCCATTCATCCAGTTACCTTAAAAGCCCGGTGCCCATGGCATGAACCCAGGCTGAGACAAGGGCAAAGATTCTAGTAAAGACCTGTGGAGTTTTTGACAGACCAAAGCATAGCACCTTGAATTGGAAGACTCCATCTTGAAATGGAAACCTTAGGTACTTCCTTGAGGCAGGATGGATGACGACCCAAAAGTAAGCATCCTTTAGGTCTATGGTCAGAAGAAAGTCGTTCTTCCTGATGGCATGAAGAACAGTGGCCGGAGTCTCTATTTTGAATCTTCTTTATAAGATAAACAGATTCAAATGGGAAAAGTCTATGACGGGTCTCCAACCTCCCACCCGCTTCTCTACTAAATATAGATTACTGAGGAAGCTTACAGAGTCGTCTAAGATTTCCTTTACAGCTCCTTTGGCCAACATCTTGGACAACTCCTCTAATAAGAGGAGGTCCTTCACTTAGCCTTTCAAATAAAATGGCTGGGCTGTCAGAATCCGAGTCAGAGAGGGTGAACAGTCTATGAATGGGATTCCATACCCTGAACATGGAACTTTTACCATCTAGGAATCAGCTCAGAAGAACGGCCATCTGTGCCAATGGCTTTGTAAGCATCCTGTAGCGAGGCCATTAGCATGTATGGCATAAAAATGTGAAACAAGGATTATTGACAGATTTTAATCTGTTTTCAACAATTTAATTACAAAAAAAGAATTGCACAGAAAGAGCACGATTATTATATTCAATAAAGGTTTCACGTAAAGATTCACTGGAAGTTTGAATATCTCAAAATATTAACTTGAACCAAGAAATTAATTCTAAATATACTCATGTGCTCTGTGTGGTTACATAGATAACTTGACAAAGTTAATCATAGCTACAATGGAATCGGCAACGGAGAGGAACACAGAGGGAGTTATCAAAGTTACTTTATATGAGAACTATATTCTAAGTTACCAGGCAGTACAAGGCCTAGACCGGCCTATCCCTAAGATGACTGGGAGAATAACTGACTTGTTCATCAGCTGGGATTTCCTTATAGTGTGCCAGGTGGGTTGGGGTAAGTCATGGGTCCCTCTCTCCATGGGGGCTGGACGATGCAAGCAGACAACCGTCTTGGTTGCTATGGTGGCCGTCCCAGTCCTTTCCAAAACTAGATCAGTAATGTGACAGGTCAGTAGATTAGTGGCGCCAGCAAGACTCAACTCCTGGTTAATGTTTAGGTAAGCAGAACAGAGAATCAAAGTCACCAAGCAATGCCTCTGATGCCTCTTTATGGTCTTGTCTTTCTTTAATTTATATAAGATTTTCCATTCGGGACAAATTTCCCCCCACCTACCAAGGTCCAGACTCCCCTCCGGCTGAGACAATTCAAAAGAAATCACTTTACTCTGAGTAAAGGCCGAATCCCGTTAACTTTAAAAGAACTCAACCTCACTGATAATAAGTTTGCTCAAAAGAGACTCAAAACGAGACACAAACCAAGACTTCTCTATTCTGCTTAAACTTTTTTTATCCAGTAGACTAAATAAATTTTGAGATTAAAAAAACTCATTACGCAACATATGTAAAATGTATATAAAAAAAATTAATCAACATCATAAATATTGGCATCAACATTATATATATATATATATATATATATATATATATATATATATATATATATATATATACATATATACTTGTATGTCCTAATCCTTGTATGAAAAATATGTAGAAGTATGTGTTTTATACAGTGAGATTCATGATCTTTTTGAAAGTACTATGACTGTCATAAATTGTTGTGCGCGATCACTGAACTCTGTTATAGGTGACGTGTGTTAAGTCTGAGAGGTGACGTATTGTAAGCCTATTGGTGACAGTATATTTCCATCACAGTGGATATTTCCATAAAATCTAACAATTCTGCATATTGACAGAGCAACATTGCATTTACTTGCCTGAGGGGTAAAGCACTACCACTCGAGTAATCATTAGAACAAGAAGGTACTCGTCTGAGGAGTATCGGGCTGTGTAAAGTGTATTCACGAATCTTTTTACAATAAAGTGAAAAAAAAACCATGTTCAGATGACTCATTATCCATTGACATGGGACATAATTGGTGTCAGGTGAAAGAATACGTCTGTTTCTGTATGCTGTGAGCGAAATTTTCGGTTAAGCTGGTAAAATAAAAGTTCAAGATACTTAGATACGCGAGGACTAACATAGCAGACACTGCTGCTGCGGGAGATGAAAACGAAAGAGCAGTTTGTTAAAGTGATGCCGATGAAGAATATAGACAAGAGCAATGAACGCAGGACTTAGAAAATGGGTTAGACTTGATAAACAGATTATTAGCTGAATGGGAATAGGAGCGGCGCGCAACCACAGCACATCCGACGTACATTAACAAAGTTCAAATGTACATAAGTGAAAGCACACATGCACAGTCAAGTGAAGACTTTCAAAACGTTGTAGTTCGAAAATTGCCAGAACTCCAGCCAAGTGTGGGGCCTTTTGATGATCAACGGCCTAATGAAGGGTTTCAATCGATTGAAGTGTTTAGACTTTGAAGTAGCCATACATGGGTGGTCAGAAAGAGAAAAAGCAATTCAAGTAATTAGATTGCAGAAAGATGCTCCAGCAATGGAGGTAATGTGTTGGCCACAAGACAGTTTAAGAAGTTATACTAAAATAAAACGACATTTGAGAAATATGCCTTGCCCGATGCGAGAAAAGAGGGCATGAAAGGAAATTACATACCCAAAATTCAAGAAGGTGAATAAGTTCTCAGTTTTGCAACTCGTATTTTTTGAGATTGTGATTCGTTCGCTACACGGAGTGCCATTCTCCCAGTAGGTGATAAATCGCCGACATAGTGATGGCAATGCAAAACATTCTAGACAGTTTGCCAGAAGAAAAAAAGATAGAGAATAACTGACCGATGTCAGAAAGATGGCAGCCATGAGAGGCACTCATCATCCCCCAAACCAGGAGAGGGGAGAATGAAGTCACCAGAGGAGAAGAGTCTTCAGATGTTGGCAGTGTTGGGGAGAGGGGCACAAACGAGTGGAGTGCCACACACAAGGAACCCCCCGCTGTTACACTTCTCAGGCCTACAATCACCTATCTCGAGAGTGCCCAGCAAAAAATGCCGAGAGTGGGCCGGCTGTGGCACACGCACACTACCCCCCGCACAACATCCGAGGAAAAGGAAACAGAGGAATGGGGAAATGAGGGAGATCAATGCCCCACCCTCCATTACAACAGAAACAGTCAAGCGGACAGTGGTGCTTCCGTCGGTACCCCCGACCTCTACCCCGCAGCACTAGGGACAGGATCAGGGGGCAGCGGTATTGCAAGTGAGGTCGTTGGCACGTGCCCCACATATCCTAATGGGCTGCTCGGAATTTTAGCAGTCAGGATTGATCTACCAGATAAGTCCATTCGAGCGCTCATCGACAGAGGAGCCAGCATTTTGCTTCTTGGAAAAGAAATCTCTTCAAACCTACTACAGTCAGCGGCATCTATCACCTTCAACATGCTAGGAGGAAATAAATACAGGCAAGGCATACAATGATTGTCAACTTCAAGGTGGGATCTGTGAAGTTCACACACAATTTTTTTGTCTTACCTACCTTGGGAATTCCAGGAATCAAGGCTATACTTGGTTTGGATTTTATAATGAGTAATCAAATATACATTTGCGGGGAAAAAGATAGAATCACAGTAAAAGCAGGACGGTGCATTTTGCCGATAGAAAGTCATGAGAGAGTAATTGCTTGTGCGGGAAAGGAGAGACAATTAAGTAAGGTAACAGCTGTACCTGAAAGAGAAGTATTGCCTCCCCAGACACTTACGAGCTTATCAGTGACCCCATGTCAGCCTCTCCCGGAGGGAAGCAAGGTCGTAGTTAAACCCCATGACATATGGACACACGAAGTCCTAAAGGGCTTGTCAGAAATAAAAGAGAACAGAGCGGACATTACGATAGTTAATTTGTCAAATAAAAGAGTTGTGTTAGGAAGTGATTCTGTGTGTGAATTGGAGTTATGTGAAATTACTAATAATAGGGTCTTGGGTGCCACAACTCCAGCCCGCACAGACGAACGCACTCAGGATTGATTATGCAAGCGCAAAAACTATGTTTGCCATAATATCAACCTGTAGTTAGTAACACTGTTAATAGTTATTCCGATGTAACTGCAATTGGAGACGAGCTACCCGGGAGGATTGATCGATTTCTCTTTAGCATTGAAACTGGGCAGACGGAGTCGATCAGGTCAAAGCCTTATAAGGTACCCATTCATTTCCAGGGAGAGATAGAAAGGGAAATTAGTAAATTACGGGAACAATGGATTATCGAAGAGAGCGAATCCCACTGGGCTTCTCCAATTGTAGCTGTTAGGAAAAAGGATGTTTCGGTAAGATTTTGTGTTGATTATAGGAAGTTTAATGCTGTCACTAAGGACAATGCATTTCCATTGCCCTCGATCGAAGAATTACTTGTGAAGGTATGGGATAGTAAATATTTTACAACTATCGATTTAAAATCTGGATAATATCAAGTGACCATTCAGGAAGACAGTAAATGTAAATCGGCATATATAGCCAACGATCAACTATTTCAGTTTAATTTTCTTCCTTTTGGTGTTAAAAATGCGGCAAGTCTTTTTTTTAGAGTAATGATAGCGGTTTTGTCTCCCTTAATTGGTCATAAGGTTCTTGTTTATTTAGACAATATCATAATTACAGGGAAAACGGCCGAAGAACATAATAACAGTATTTGTAAAGTTTTAGAAGCATTGCGATGTAATGGTATGAAAATAAATTTGTCAAAGTGAAAATTTTTCTATAAACAGGTCGAATTTTTAGGTCATATATTAACCCCAGAAGGTATCCAATCCTGCCCCAGTAAAGTAGAAGCTAATAGAGATTTCCCCAGGCCCCTAGGATCCTTGGGCTCGCTAGGTATTACCGTAAATTCATATGAGGTTCTGGAGAGATAGCAAGACCCTTAGATGCTTTAAAGAAAGAAAAGTAATAAATTGGGGAGCAGAAGAAGAAAGGGCCTTTAACTAGCAATGAGTTACTCGCATATCCTAGATTTGATCGCCCATTTTTAGTGACAGCAGATGCAAGTAGCATAGCTATTGGTGGCATAATTTTTCAACGAGATGATAAAGGTAGGGAGCTACCCATTTGTTTTGTTTCCAGAGCATTAAAAGGGGCAGAAAAGAATTATAGTACATTCGATCGAAAGGCATTAGCTATTCTTTAGGTTCTAGAGAGGCATCGGTTCTTTTTATTAGGTCAGCCGATTGAGTTGCAAAGTGATCATCGCCCCTTACGAGACTTATTTTCCAAAGGTGACTTGACGTCTAGACAAGCAATATGAAATGATTGTTAGACTTTAACATAAAGGGGTTTGACCGAATAGAAGGTAAAGCTAACAAGGTAACTGATGCCCTCTCTATAAGTGCAGTAATAGGAGTAACAACTTGGGCACAAAAGTGGAACATAGAACAAACCCAAAATATTGAAAGCCCCATCAAAATAGGAAACAGGGATGTGAATTCACGGGAGGAGCAATCATAAAATGAGATCCATTAGCAGAGAGAGAGAGAGAGAGAGAGAGAGAGAGAGAGAGAGAGAGAGAGAGAGAGAGAGAGAAATAGTGAACGTGAATGTGTGTGGGTGGCCGAGGACATGACCAGGGGTATCAGGAATGAGTGCCCTGATGATGCAGGTGTGATTGACTTTGGAGGTTGGAACATAAAGGAAGTCCAAGAGGGACAGAAAAAAAAGAGGAATGGGTGATAAGAGTGCGAGCAGTGATTAAAGGGGAATCGGAGAGTTATCCATAATTTCTGAATGTGCCTCATGAGAATTTTTTTATAGAGAATATCTTATATTGTGCTTACAAGAAGAGGGGATGGGAATTTTGTGCAGGGGTAGTTCTTCTTCTCTCTTTAATTAATCGAGCCATCCACATTATACATGCAAGTCTGTATGCAGGGCATTTAGAAATTGATAGAACATTAAGGAGAGCACGAGAATCCTTATTTTGGTTAGGAATGAAAAAATCTATAGAAAATTGTATAAAATGTTGTCATGCGTTTACCTGTTTCAAAGAACATAAACACACTGTACCAGAAGCCAGAAAGTGGCCTGTGATTCCTATTAAATTTTATAGGGTGCATATGGATGTGGTAGGACCATATCCTACTGGTATAACACCACATAAGTATATATGTGTATTTGTGGATGCATTTACTCGTTACTCATACAATGTTGGATAAATCAGCAAATTCATTAGCCCAGGCGCTGTGCTCTTTTATTACTAGGTTTGGTTGCCCGAAAATTTTGATAAGTGACAATGGTCTTGAGTTTATAGATAAGGTGGTGAAATCGGTCACAGACTTGATGAAAATTGAACACATTTCAGTGACTGCATATAGACCTTCAGCTAATGGCTTAGTGGAATCACATAATAGGGAAGTGGTACAAATTTTACGTTACTTAGTGGCTGATGACCCCTTTCATTGGTATGCCATGCTTTCTAGAGCTGAGCTAGCTTGAAACATTGCATATGATGGCGCGCTCACGGACACGCCATATTCGGTCCTGTTCAATTCGCAACAATTGCCAAATTATTCAACTGAGCAATAGCGTGTCTATTTACTAAATTTCTTAAGGAGAGTAATGAACACCAATGAAAGGTTTTTGAAAAGAGCTAATGAAAAACACAGCTCAAAGTATGATAGTTGGTTCAATACTGCACGGGTAGAAGTATTTGTGGGGCATCATGTGTATTTGAAACGATTACAACCTAGGAAACACAAACAAGACCCAGTGTATTTGGGTCCGTACAGAGTAAAGATGGTTAAATCCAACACTGTAGCGATACAAAGCAATATTAATGGCGCAGTGTCTGAACATCATCAGATGCACATACATGTGGTTCCGGATGAGGTAGTTTTCATAAGTGTCAATCAGAGTGTACCTTCTTATCCTTGCATATGATACATTCCTCGAGTTGATGAGTAGGATTTTTTTTTTTTTTTTTTTTTTTTTGCTGTTGTTGTTTGAACAGAACTCATTTCTTCTTTGGACATGTTCTAAATAAACTTGATGGTAACAATGTGTTTGTATGTGGGTGCTTAACGTAGAAGTAAAGTGTTGTGATAATTTTGCTGAGTGTAGTAATACGTGTGACATACTACTGAGTGAACCTAAAACCATACAGAGAGAGGTTAAAAAGGTCAGGTGTGATCCGTCAGGCGGATGCTGTATTATTGCTGTATCTATATGATTCCTGGTTCCTGGGACCGGGGTGGTTCCCGAAGTACAAGTGGCTATGTGATTGAAGTTCAGCCTCAAGGAGAGGCAGTGTTAGAAAGAGTGTAGATGTGAATATCTTATACTTATAAGAGAAGGGTGGAAAGCTATATTTAAGGTTTTGAGATTGTGTAAATAAGGTATCTATGACACACTTCTTATTAGCAGATTGGGTATGAGGAGACTCATCTAGGCTATCCAATCGATGGATTAAACTCATGATCTTGATAAAATTCAATGGTTCTGTATCAGACATCAAAACCTTGAAGGGGGCTACATCAGCTGAGCTGGTCCCAACGCGTGCAATGAGGTTTTCCAGAGAGTCATTAATGGTGATAATTTCATGATCAAAAGGAGGTTCCACTTTAAGGATAAGTGGTGGTGCTACCTTAATAGTCATGTTAAAAGACTTAACTTCTCCTAGAATATTCTTCCTTTCTCTTAGACATTCAGTGAATAGAGAAAAGAGGAGGCGGAGATAGAACTTGAGGAGTCTTGCTCACTCCTGGGTATATGGGTGTCTGCCTCTAGCAGATTGTGGGTAAATAACAGCGATTTCCTTTTCTGAACTCGACGTATCTAAGCAGAAGGATTTCTCCAAGTCAAGCCACTTGGTGCGCCTTTTACGAGGACCACATCTACGGCGCTTCATAACTGCATCATAATCTGCTGTAGATGGGGCTGTCACTCGAGGAAACAGATAAAATGGTTCTAGCACTCTTTACTATCCTGAACCAGAAAAGAAAATTAAACTTAAAAATAAGGTTCTAGCTGTTCTAAAGAATGTGTAAAATCTGAAGCATTACGAACATTGGGCAAGGTACTATGTGTCAATGGCTTGTGTAATGCTACAAGTTGGTTATTCATATAGCCAATGATGGTTGGATTATGAGAACAAAGCTGGCAATGGAATACGACCTTGAAGGGGTTCTATTCATATACGAGCCTGGTTTATGGTAGCATGATTAAATTATGAATTATAGTGTGACATGGTATTATTGTCATCACAAGGAGGAATATAATCATACGCTGAAATGCCAGCGCATTTAGTGACATCATCATGCGTGGGCAGAGTGACACCTTCAGAGTTGTTTGTCTAAACACACTTCTGGGCTGAGCTCTGTATGGACAATATGCAAGGAACTAACATGGGTTTAGAAGTGCTAATTAACTTAGAACAACTTGGCTTGGCCAAAGTTGTAGTTGTGGACACATCCAAAGTAGTCCAACCAAACTCAAAGTATCGTAATGGGGAGTTCTGGGACAAGTCCAGAGAACTCGCCAGAGGAGAGCTGTATCGAGAACCCCTAGAGGGGTAAAAGCCAAGCATGGCCCGTAAGTATGAGCTTGAGAAAGACAAAAAGGATCCTCGAAGAGGGACTCTTATGTACAGGGGGAAATGGCATTCTCGACTCTTGGGTTCTACGTAGGAAAACGTAGGGAGATTTTTTATGCTTTGATCGGAGATACAGAAGGCTCAAGACACGAAGGCGCAGGATGGGGGATACATTTTGACACAGAAACGAGTCTGCATTTCTTACGATAGCTGGAAGAAGACGAGGAAGGAGAATGATCTCTCTTAGCTCATTTCTTGTATCAAAAACGATATCTCTCCTACTGGGAGGACAGCCACTCCTTACAATACTCACATGGAGATTCCACAAAACATCTTTTGCCATGGCAAGAGGGGCAGAAAGGATGTGGATCCACACCAACCCGATTCATGGAGGTACCACATGGGCGACAATCACATCCAAGGCAAGATCGCATGACACTAGAAGTACTAGCCATAACAAGCACACTTATTATCACACAGATAATGAAAGCACAATTAGTGACAATGATATAGGAAAAGAAATAAAACACTAAGTACTATATAGGAAATCCAGTGTGATGATGAAAGTCAGGATCATAGATGAAAAGAGGGGGAGACCTCTTCTTGTTACGGTGACCAGAAGATGAATGACAAAGTGCATAGCGCTGCCATGCACTGGGTTTGTCTAACAATCTATTATGATGCAACTAAACACTTTCTTCTTTTTCATTGTCCAGCCATAGAAAACAGAACTAGAAATAGCTAATTCAAATGACTCAGAAGTTTGCTTCAGCATAGGAATAAAGAGTTTTGAAAGGTTATAATGGCTTCGATATTCAGGTAAAAGATACTTTGAATGCAAAAGTAGAATATAAATAACAGAAGTTAGGCAGAATGCTATTAATAATAATTAAAGGTAAAGGACAAACCTTACTTGGTTTATATTGAATACCGTATCTTAGAATAAATTGGCAAAGTATTTTGAAGGTTACAGGTACACAAGAAGAAACAGGAATGAAATTCCTGTGGATGGTATCTTTTCAGAGTTTAAGGAAATATTTGAAGAGAAAGTAAGTACAGTAAAAAACGGAAAGGTGATTGAGTGCTCAAACAAAATAGCCCTCATATTTTTTTTTTTTTTTTTGCGCCAAGACTTGTAGGCTGTCATATGCATTGAAAATTGCAGTTGAAACAGAAATCAGGATATTAGAAAGTGAAGGTTCTTTGGAAAAAGTTTCATATTCAGATTGGGCTACACTATTAATTCCTATTGTGTAGAAAAATTGTCACGTTAGGTTATGAGGTGATTAGAAAGTAACATTAAATCTATAGTTTTAGGTGGATCAACATCCATTGCCACATCCTATAGACATGTTTATCAGTATGTGAGGATGTAAAGTATTTTTTCAAAGTTTGGTCTTAGACAGGTATTTTAACAGCTTCCCATGGATGAAAATTCACAGAAATTATGTACCGTAAATACGTCCTTCAGTGTCTACAGACCAAAAAGTTTACCCTATAGAGTAGCTAGTAGTCCAGGTATCTGACAACAAACTATGAATAAAATTTTTGCAGGGATGTTAGGAATATTCATATTCATAGATAATATTTTAGTCTGATAAAGATTAAAGGGTGGAGAAAGTTTTTGAATGCGTGAGAAACTGTTCTGGGAGTGCCTCCCTTCAACATGCAATAAGGATCTACTCTGGGGGATAGGAGCGACAACATTAAAAAAAACACAAACCAGGGATAAATTATATTAGGTGTTGTAGTTTGCAAACCTTCATTCGAGGAATGCTTTTGTCCAGAGAAATTAACTCCACACAAAAATATCTAAGACACTACTTTAGATTTATCATTACTAAGGCCATCTTACTCTTGGGCTTGATTCTAGATCAGTCCTAGCGACCCTAATGTGATGCTGGATAGGAAATTATCTTAACAGACAATATCACTAAAGGCTGGTAAGGGAGCAGTGATGCAACCTTCTAAGCACAAGAATAAAAGAGCACACATGGAAATATCAAGTAATTGGTAATTTCCTGGCTAGTACAGTGGTAACGTGTTTGCCTAGCATTCGCATGGCAAGAGATCAATCCCTGTCAAGGACCGTGAGTTTAAGCTGTTTACTGTGGAGGCTACTGCTGTGGTAGGGCACCACAGTGGGGGACGTTTTGGTGCGCATCTATTCTGATGGAACTGGAACTGAAACCAGACACCTTTAACCTTTAACCTTTATCACTTACCTATGTTATTTAGTTTAACTTACTATCTTCAATGATACCTCTGAGATAGTCAATACCTTTAACCCCACCTTACCTCAATTACTCAAATGAAAGGAGCAAGGATATGAATGTGTATAACCTAATTTAATTCTTTATTACACAAATTTACAGCAATAAAGAAGAGTAAGCAAAATTAAACGGCTTATTCAAATTATGACACTCAAAATTACGAATGGAGAAATGTTAATAAGAAATTTACAACACAAATTAATACTTTATGAAAATAGCAAACAAAATAAACACGCGACATTAAACCAAAAACTTATAACAAATAACCTTTCACTAAACTAGATACATTGTCAGTTCCACATACACAGCCCGAAAGTCTAATGACAAAATCAACGAAAAACCCTAGTTCAAGCATATTGATAACTTAATGGCCATTAATTAGTTCAACTCCCAAGTCTCTTTATGAATCCCCACGTTCATAGAATGTTGGCCTTCAAATCCGCCTTTCGGTCCTGTGTCCGAACACATGCTAATATGAAGTTAGTGCCTTTACCAGCCCGCTCCTAGCCTCAGTCTGCCTCTAACCAGGATCACGGATTCCTTGATAAAATCTCCGACATCACCAGGCTCCTTGGAATCTTGTCCCTTGCTGTTACTGGATTAATTGACCGTAAAATAGTACAAGCTGGTCCGGGGCGAGTAGAAAATATGGATTCAACAGGTAAGAGGCACACTTGTATACTAGCGAGGCACTAAGATCAATAAAAGTGATTCCAGGCCACAAGCCTCCAGCTTCCTTCCTTCTCTCAAAACAATAGCTTTGTAGGTTATACATCTTGACATATCATTTCTAGTTTAAAACAATGGCTTGGTGGACTTGTGGCATGCGAGTCTGATTCAGTATTCTATTTACAATACAAGAAACAATATTCCGGCTCCAGGGAACATACATAATACTAACCCTATCTGAAACAATTAAAAAATGTTTGGCAAATAGGGCTTGTGTGGTGGACAAATATACCTCCTAGAATAGCTGTCTTGAGTTGTAGTAGAGAGATCAAATAAAGTGCACATAAATACTTGGTGTTAAAAATAGAATAATTCAAAAGAATATATCTCGAGACACTAGCTTACGGAAGAATCATTTTTCAAAATCCCCTGACGTGATATCCCAATCAACAATAGAAAACATACTAGAAACTATTTTGGGAATGTTAGGGGCAACTAAACTGTATTATGCACAATATACATTAAACTGTAAAGCAGAAGAGTGAAAAAAATTCTTCACACCTGGGGGATAATGGGAGGAAGAAAGAAGGAGAAAGGTTAGTGCAGACAAATACCATGTGGGTTATTTTTAGTACGCACAAGATGAATGTAATTAATGAATAAAGAATAAAGATGAAGCCTCGTTTAACGTTACGACTTTAAGTTCGACCACAACCTCGTACGAGATAAGTGCAAAATATGAACACAGACTGAAGCAGAACAAAACTTGATTGTGACCCAGCATGAAAAGGGTAACTACAGCTGCAGGAGAAGAAAGGAAGGAAGGACAAATCAAAACAAACTTGAGCAACCTTTTACAGAGGTACACGGACGATCAAATTGATGTGGACTACTTGCAAAGCCCTTACAAGACCTCCTGGAACACGGCTCGTGTACGTTTTGCAGATTCCTGTGTTGGGTTTCTGCAATGGGATGGCACTGTGGCTAGAGGAGATGGCGCATCATTCATTGCATCATGGTCTCGATCAGCCAGTTAATCTACAAAAGGACAGTTCAGATGTTCGAGAGGAGGGTGATTAGGAGGTTCATCCTCCCTCAGTTCTGTGAGTGGTTGATGATCCATGTCAACCTACAATGGGTATGAGTCAGTTGACTGGATGCAGATAATCTCTATCTAGGGTCAGTCATTGGCATGTGCCATTTTTTTTTAATCAAAGTCATTTTTTATGGTCAACTCCCTTCAGAATAGCAGAATCTATCTAGGCTCCATTATTGACATGCCCTTTTCTAAATTCAAAGTTATTTCTAAAGATCAATTCTCTCCAGAATGGGTGGATTTATCTAGACTGTCTTTGGCATAAGTCATCTTTTAAAATCAGAATAATTTTCCATGATTCACAGAGCAAACTTTGACCATTGTGATGGGTCTGTCTTGACCGTGGTATACCTCAGTTATACAAATTAAAGGGTACTCCTCTTGACAAACTTTGACCAGCATCAGGACACATAAATCTCCAGCCTTCGGGATGGTCAGGTGTAGGCTACAGGTCTGTTGGTACCATTCATGAAAGGAACTGATGTACTTGTAAATCCACCAGTTAGATTCTAGTAGTCGTTGTGAAGCACATCCCCATTTCGAAACGCAGGATCAGTCAAGTCTACCAGGTGGACATGTGGCGCTAATGAGAAGATTCAACTTTATAATAGGTGGCTCAGGGTCAATGGAGTATTAGTAGTGTTACTCGCATCCAGGTAAGCTTAGGGCCAATCGTTTACCACACATTAGACTTCTCGGACTAAGGTCACAAACTCATCATACGTTGGGTAGCAATGGTATGTGGCCTTGCGTAGGATGAGTTTGGTAAATCCAATCAGTCTTTCACGAAAGCCTCCTTGCCATGGGGCTAGAGGGGTGAAGAACTTCCAAGTGAGGCTTTAGGCCCATTTGATCCTGTCAATAACAGGGTGCTTCATGAGATCTGTTAGGAGCGTCAAACCAGTTTGGGAAGTCGTGGCATTGTCAGACACATAGCACTGTGGTATCCCGAATCGGGTGGTGAACTATTGTATCGCTTGTAGGCTACCAGTTTAACAATGGTCAACGAGGTAGTTTCTAGAGATACAGCCCACATAGCAGCACAGATGAACAACAGTACATAGACTATGTCTAGATATGGGCAGTGTACCTTGAAGTTGCAGGTATAGGAAGGGAAACTCTCCAATGAAATAATTGGAGAAGACTGGAGCTAATGAGGCATAGTACATAATTGGCCTTGTACTCATTTGCAGTGTACACACTGTTGAAGAATCTTCTTCATTTATTGCATTTGGGGAACCCAAAATTCCTTGCACAAGAGGACAAGGAGAGTAGAGGTGCTACAGTGCAGCAGCACGTTATGCCAGTGTTCAACATGCAGAATAGAGTCCGTGTAACAGGACTACAAGGGAATGTCACCAAGGGTCAACATAGGATTCCGTTATCTGTAGAGTCATGGCGGTATCGTACCATACTGTTATTATTATTATCATTTCTAGTCAAGCTACAACCCTAGTTGGAAAAGCAACATGCTATTAGCCCAAGGGCTTCAACAAGGAAACATAACCCAGTGAGGAGAAGAAATAAGGAAATAAATAAACGCTATAAGAAGTAATGAACAATTAGAATGAAATATTTTAAAAACAATAACATTGAAACAGACATTTCAAATATAAACTATAAAAAGACCTATGTCAGCCACAGCTGGAATAAAACTTCTTGAATACTGTGTTGTATTAAACCTCATGATGGAGAAGGCCTGACTATTAGAACTAACTGTATGCCTAGTATTACAAACAGGATGAAACTGTCCAGGAAGATCTGAATGTAAAGGATGGTCAGAATTATAAAAAAATCTTATGCAACATGCATAATGAACTAATTGAACGACCATGCCAGAGATTAATATCTAGATCAGGAATAATAAATTTAATAGACTGTAAGTTCCTTTCCAACAAATTAAGATGAGAATCAGCAGCTGAAGACCAGAAAGGAGAACAATACTCGAAACAAGGTAAAATGAAAGAACTAAAACACTACTTCAGAACAGATTGATCACCGAAAATCTTAAAAGATTTTCTTAATAAGCCACTTTTTTGTGCAATTGAAGAAGACACAGACTTAATGTGTTTCTCAAGAGTAAAATTACTGTTGAGAATCACACCTAAAATCTTAAAAGAGTCATACAAAATTAAAGAAATATTATCAATATTGAGATCTGGATGTTGAGGAGCCACTGTCCTTGACCTACTTACAATCATACCTTGAGTTTTGTTAGGATTCAACTTCATACCCCATAACTGGCACCATGCACTAATTTTAGCTAGATCCCTATGAAGGGATTCAGCAACCCCAGATCTTCATTCAGGAGATGGAATTGATGCAAAGAAAGTAGCATCATCTGCATATGTAACAAGCTTGTTTTCTAGGCAAATGCACACTCATGTGTATATAGTAAGAAAAGAAATAGAAATGGGCCAAGAACACTACCCTGTGTAACACCAGATTTCACATTCCTAACTGACTATGGTGGCCAACATCAACTGCTCTTTGCAATCTATTACTTAAAAATTCAATAATGATTCTAAGAAACAATCCACCCACTCCCAACTGTTTGAGTTTGAAAACAAGGGCCTCAAGATTAAGTCAGTCAAAGGCAGCACTAAAATCAAAGTCAATCATACAAACTTCCCGACCACAATCAAGGGATTTCTGTACAACATTGGAGATTGTAAGAACGGCATCACATGCTCCAAGGCCTTTACAAAAACCACATTGTAAACTAGGGAATAGATGATTACCTTCTGCATCATCTGCATATCTAACAAGCTTGTTTTCGAGGCCAATGCACATGCCATGTGTATATAGTAAGAAAGGTAATAGTAATGGGCCAAGAACACTACCCTGCATAACACCAGATTTCACATTCCTACACTGACTATGGTGCCCATCAGCAACTGCTCTTTGTGATCTATTACTTAAAAATTCAATAATGATTCTAAGAAACAATCCACCCACTCCCAACTGTTTGAGTTTGAAAACAAGGGCCTCATGATTAAGACAGCCAAAGGCAGTACTAAAATCAAAGTCAATCATACAAACTTCCCGACCACAATCAAGGGATTTCTGTACAACTTTGGCGATTGTAAGAAGGGTATCACATGCTCCAAGGCCTTTATGAAAACCAAATTGCAAACTAGGGGATAGATGATTACCTTCAGCAAACCTATGAAGACATTCAAAAACTTTTGATAATAAGGGAGTTATGGAAATTGGGCAGTAATCAGTTGGACTTCAGCTACCACAAACACGTTCACATAGTGGAGTAACATTACCAATTCTCCAACAAGTGTTAAAAGCTCCTCTTCTTGCTAACTTACGCAAAATAACAAATAACTTTGGAGCTAAGAAATCTGCAATATTTATAAAAAAAACAAAGGAAAAATATCATGTAGGTCTTATGGTACAACTCTCTCAGATGCTGGGCTAGTCAGCATCGTAACAGGAGTGCAGTTAACTCAAGTTTGGGAATAGCCTGGCTTTCATCAAATTCCAGCATACACTTACGAGTGAATCTTGCATTAGCCAGGAGGAGCTGGGATTGTCCTTTAGCTGTAACCACATAGGCAGCCCCTTAGAATGCTTGCTTGGAGGTGTCTGCAAGGATATGTAACTAGGTTTGGTAGCTCTGGTGGGTGTTTCAAGGCACCTTGATGTTTTTGAGAACCTTATAATTTTCAAGTATGGCACTGAGCTTGTGAATTAAATCTATGCTGTGGCCAGAGTCCTAGCTCTGATCCATCATCCACAGCTTTTGTATAGACTTTGCCAAGGACAGTGATTGATGAGATCAGACCAATAGGGTCGTAGATGGACGAGAACAGACACAATCTTCCTTTTGGGTGATGTGCAAACAGTCCTTGGACATCAGTTCTGAGGGCATTTTGACAGCTGGTGTGTCGTCGGTGGTGTTCCAGTCGAGATTGGGGTAATGTTGGAAGTCAATATCAGAGAATTCTCCCAAGATAGGAGCGTTTGCATTTGTGGATCACTTGCCCAGGGCATGTTGGTTTCCAGCTTAACAGTTTCTATGGAGTATCATCCGCTAAGGATGTCCGTGAGAAAGTTGTAGCATCATTGGAAGTTTTCAATATAAAAGCTGTGAAGCGAGACTACTAGTTTGAGTATCCAAATGTTTTTGGATCGTCTGGTTGACTAAATAAAAACTAAGTAAGCAACAACCTCCGTCATATTGGAGTCCTTAGAGAAAAGGAACAGACAATTATTGCAGTATTCCAGGGCAATTTCTCTCCACAAGAAAGCAAAGGGCTTCTTGAACCTGATGATAATAGACTAGATTTTTTCTGCTAAATCTAGTCCTGTGTACAAGGATTCATTTAGACCTTGAATTTTGTTCTGAATCATCAGTGGCATTAAACACTATACTCATTGGTGTAGAGGTAATATTTTAGAGGACAGGAGGATACAGCAGTTAGTGCAGTTGTCTGTCTCTATAAGGCTCCATCTCGACCAGCTCAAAACAGTCCTCCTTGATATACTTGTTAAGGATGGTCTTGTATTTTCTGAATAACTGAGGATCCTTAGATATCTAATAGACATCAACTGGGCAAATGCCCAACCAAAATTTATCTCCAGTCAGCTATTGCTTTTGAAAGGCAGCTGCATAATGTATTTTTGATTTGCATACTGTGTATTACATATATAAAGATCAACGGTCTTTGCCTCATGATGGGTGAAGGGTCCATTGCTTATGCCCACAACATCGAGTGTCCAAAGATTCTCGATGTGGGGCTCCACTCTCCCGGTGTCTTCTGCTCTGATGCAGTTTAGTATGAGTGACAAGCTATTGACCTGCCAGGGTTCCATGCATTCCCAAGACCAATCTGGTAGCTCTTTCCAAACCATGTATCCACTGGTCATACTGAACAAGTTAAAGCCCTTGATCTTGTGAGTGCGTTTGAGCAATCAGGTAAGATGATCAGCTCCAAGGATGGTCTCTATACCAGCAGCATCAGATTGCAGACTGCACAGGTATATCCAGGTGTCCTTACGTTCTTGACTGCGTTCGGGTTGATGTTGACAGCAATTGTATGATTGCATCACCCCGTTTTCAAATTGAACCATACCAAGTCCAAACATTGAGCTGGTTCATCCAGGCTGAGTGAGTTGAGTCGGAACACAATTTTTTCAACAGGAGTAAGGTCCAATGACTTTATTATATTGTGGTGCACGAATGTGCATTGTGCTACACTTGTGCACCACAATCCAGAAAAAACTAGAGTGGAGTGCTTGAGTCTTCCATTATGAAGACCAGTAAATGTGGTTAGAACAGCAGGGTTTATTTCATTCATCTAGTTGGTTGGTTCAGTCTTGTTACAGGCTATATGGTTAAGGTGAACAGCTGTTGTTTTACGGTAGGGGTGGGGAACCTACAGCCCTTGGGTCGGACATGGCCCCCCGAGGCCTTTCCATCCGGCCCTTGAGCCATATGCAGGTAAACCCTTTGGTCTGGCCCCTGAGAAAACATATGAGCCTACCAGTGAGTAGAAAAATGCAAATAAAATGTAAATAAAATTATCAAGTTATTTTGGCATAACCAATCTAAACTTGTAAAATTAAAATTTAAGAGCTTTATAAGTTTATAGGGTTAATGATTATATAGTCAGCTACAATATTTAAATACAGACAAATTTCTTGTACCCATACGTTTCTCGTCAGAGGGTAGGTGGATAGGGGATCCCAGTTCCCAGTTTCTCAATTCACTAATTTCAAGTGTGATGTCATTTGAAGTTAAATTAAAACTGTGGAAAATGCAACTGGAAAATTATAACAGTACACTTTCCTATCTTGCAAGCAGATAATCCTTGTTCAACATTCAAGTATGCTGACGATTATGCAAAATTAATTGAGGCTTTTAGTGAAAGGTTCAGGGATGTTAAAAAACAACAGCAGCTAAAACTCTTTTATTGTGGAGCCAGCAGATATCCCTTCTGACCTACAAATCGAATTACTTCAGCTGCAATGTGATGATGAATTTAAACCTAGGTACACCAATCTCTTGCTTTTAGACTTCTATGGACGGTATATAAAGGCAGATACCTTTCCATCTTTGAGGTGGCATGCGCTGAAATATGTATCTTTATTTGGAACCACATATTGAGACCAATTCTTTTCAAAGCTTGCCTTAACAAAGATTTGTTTGCATTCAAGAATCACTGATACAAATCTTGGAAACCAGCTGTGAGTTGCAACATTATCACTACCACCTGACCTCGCATGTGAAGATATTTGATAGATAGCCTATACTAAAAATACAAACAATTTATTATGAAGCAGCATTGTTTTTGTTTTCATGTATTATTCATGTAGCATCATGTAGCCTCCTAAGATGAAATATGACAAATTCGTAGATAATTTGTATTTTCCTAACTATACAAACCTTAGCTATTTAATAGGGGTATTACTTTCGGCGTAGCTGAAATGACGAGCCATTAGAATTTTAATGACGGTTTACTACCCCATCACTAGTTAGCGGGGGTAGGGGGATAGCTTGCTACCCTCCCCCCCACCCCCCCCCCTCACACACACCTGTGCTTGAGCTCACTTTGCTTGGAGGTAGGACTTCAAGGGGGATAGGGCTGGCAGGCAAGTTTGATTAAATAGCTAAGGTTTGTATAGTTAGGAAAAATACAAATTTTCTACGAATTTGTCATTTGTTCCGTAACTGAAATACAAACCACGCTATTTAATAGGGGTGACTCGCCCATTAGGAAGGGTGGAGGTCCCAGCCAGTACTGGCTTTTTGGCTTTGCCCGAGGGCTCGTTATTTGAGTGTCTCAGCACTCAAAAATAAGGAGTCCCTGCACCTCGCTAGAACCTTGCTACGCAAGTAACTGCAGCCTACGCAAGCTCTGTGTGAAGGTATTATAAAGTGTGACTCGTCCTAGGAAGTTGACCTGTAGTTCTTTAGATGGAAACTATAGGCTAGGACTCTCCCAATACCACCTCGTCAGGGTATGGGGACGTGACAGTATTAGCTTAATACTAGGAACACAAGGAAACATGGTATACCTGCAGTGGTTTGAGGTCAGCTATGCAGAGAACCCAGGATGCTGCTTTCCCCAAGAGAGTGGATGATGAATAAAAGAATAAGGGCCAGACAAACCTTTTCATTCATGCAGACTAAAACGGGTAACAATGCCCTCAACCTTCTGCTACTTGTCCAATAAGGAACTTGAGGTTTTAAACCAGCTGTTGTGCAGCCACCACAGGGCCGATATAGAACATATCGAGCCTCCTGTGGGTCACGTCTTGCAGGTAGTGGATTGTGAAGGTCGTCTGACGCTTCCACACCCCAGCTTGAAGAACCTGCGTCTTTTTGAAGGCCAGAGGTGTAGCTACGCCCCTGACATCATGTGCTCTAGGGCGACGTGACAGAGGAGGGTCTGGATTCAGGGACAGATGAATCACCCTACGAATCCATGCCGAGATGGTGTTCTTGGTGACCCTCCTCTTAGTCCTTCCTGTGCTAATAAATAACGATTGCACCTGAGGACGGACTGCAGCCGTTCTTTTGAGATCTAGCCTCAAACTCCTTACTGGAGATGGTCTGGGTCATCTGTTACAGAACGGAGACTTGAAATCTGGAAGGAATCGAAACAAGGATCCACTACTCCCGGATTCTGAGTCTTAGCAATAAACTCAGGAACTAATTTTAACATTACCTCCCCCCATCCCCTTGAATGGGCGATGTCATACGAGAGACCATGAAGTTCACTAACTCACTTGGCTGAAGCCAAAGCTAGTAGGAACACCGTCTTGCAAGTTAGGTGGCGATCTGAAGCCTGGCGTAATGGTTCATAGGGAGGTCTCGTAAGAGACCTGAGAACTCGAACCACGTTCCATGGAGAAGGTCTCACTTCCGACTGAGGGGAGGTAAGTTCGTAACTTCGTATGAGTAGGGAAAGTTCCAGCGAAGAAGAAATGTCCATTCCTTTGAGCCTGAAGGCTAGACTTAAGGCTGAGCAATAGCCTTTCACCGCCAAGACTGAAAGGCGCATTTCTTCCCGCAATTACATGAAAAACTCCGCCATTGTTGGAATAGTGGCATCGAGTGGAGAGATACCCCTTCCACGACACCAACCACAGAAGACTTTCTACTTTGCCTGGTAGACAGATGCGGATGACTTTCGCAGATGTCCAGACATCCTGATTGCAACTTGCTGCAAAAATCCTCTCTCAGCGAGGAGATGCTGGATAGTCTCCAGGCGTGAAGTCGCAGCGAAGCTACGGCTTTGTGGAAGATGTTGGCATGTGGTTGTCTAAGTAGATTGTGTCGCGGAGGGAGTTCTCTCGGAAGTTCCGTTAGGAGTTGCAGAGGGTCCAGAAACCATTCCGCGTGATGCCATAGCGGAGCTATGAGGGTCATTGAAAGATTGACCGATATTCTGGTCTTGTTGAGTACCCTCCTCATCAGACAGAACGGGGGAAAGGCGTAAACGTCGATGTTGTCCCACTTGTTAGAAGGCATCTTGCCAGAGCGCCTTGGGATCCGGGACTGGGGAGCAGTACAGCGGAAGCTTGAGGGTACTGAAGAGGGACGTCGTTCGATAGACTCTTTAAAAACAAAATTAAAAACATAACCAGATCATTTGTAAATACTCAACATCAGATTAATGATACACCAGACACAGACAAAATTAATATAATTTAACAACATAACACAAGATGACATCACCAGAATTATCAAGAGAGCAAAGAAAACAAACTGCGCGATCAGTCCTATGCCAATATCTGAAGTAATTCGAGAGAGAGACTTTTCTAGTCTAGCCAAAATAGTAATGGGAATAGGAAAAGCAAGCATTGTTGAATGTAAGTTTCCTAAATCTGAGAAAATGGCTATAGTCACACCAGTTCTGAAAAATGCACTGGACTACCAGGAATTATGCTCATATAGACCTATTTCAAATCTATCCTTTGTCTCAAAAGTGCTTGAATATGTAATTCTTGAACAACTAGTTAGCCACTTAGAAGTAATAGAAGCTGCCTGACAACCAATCTGCTTACAGAAAACTATACTCTACGGAGACAGCCATCTGCTCTGTTGTAAATGATATGCTAGAAATGATGGATGAAAATAAATGTGGTATTTTAATATTGCTCAATCTCAGTGCTGCTTTTGATACAGTTGTGCATGAACTGCTACTAAATGATCTACAGTCCATCGGCGTTGAAGATCAAGCTTTCGAATACTTAAAAGACTACTTGGTTGGTAGAAATTACTGTGTACAAATTGGAAACTCTTATTCATCATATGAACCCTTAAACAGGGGAGTGTACTTGGCCCAATCTTATTCTGCATCTATACTATTGGTCTATCGAAAATGCTACAAAGGCATGGCGTGAAGTTTAAACTATTTGCAGATGACACACAATTTTACTTCTCCATAATTGATATACATGACACTACTGAAACTCTAAACCGAATTCTTGATAGTGTTAGAGAATGGATGACATTTAAACAACTAAAATTAAATGAGAACAAAACTGGATTCATGGTGGTGGGCAAGAGAAACAGCGTGAGAGACTTAGGTGATATTCAAATGAACATAAACAATGACTCAGTGCCGATATCTAGTAAAGTTCGAGATCTAGGTGTATTTCTTGACTGTAGCCTGTCTCTAAATGCCCAAATAAATAATGTAATAAAAATTGCTGGTTGTCATCTAAGAAATATTGCGTTTATAAAAAAAGTACCTGGACAAAAATTCTGTTAAGAAACTTGTGATAAACTGTTATTATCAGGATTGACTACTGCAACTCTATCTACTACAATTTACCAAAAGTTCAACTTAAGAAATTACAAAACATAATAAACAGATGAGTAAGACTGATAAAAGGTGTCCCACCTAGAGGAAGGATCACCCCTATGCTAATTGATTTACACTGGCCGCCGATTAAAGCGAGTATTGAATTTAAAATATGTACAATAACCCACCAAGTTATCAGAACCGGTCGTCCAAAATATTTAAGAGCATTGCTACATATTGTGCAGCCAACAAATCGTGTCGACACGAGAATAGTTACAGATGGCTTCAAACTGTTGGAACCTAGATTTATGTCCACTTTGGGCTCCAGAGCCTTTAAATATGCGGCCCCGAGACTATATAATAAGCTCCTACGAATCATTCGAATGATTGAAGACATTAAGGCTTTCAAGAGGAAACTGAAGACTTTCTTATTCCATGAGTCTTTTAACAGTGACGATTTAACAGTAAATGAACAATATGTGACTTGAAAAGATAAATACTGTGAACGAACAAGGTAAATGACAGTGGAGGTCTTGTAGAGAGTGGGGTTCCCCTGCTGTATGGGACCGGAAAAGCAGCCATCAAAGTAAAGTAAGTAAGTAAGTGGACCACGACTTGAGCTGCTTCCACAGTAAGGCTGGGGTTTTATGGCGAAGATCTCTCCGAGCACTTGATGCCTTTCTTCTCTAGACTCTGTTGGCATCTTTGAGTCTTGCTTTCAGGATTGGGTCCGTCACGGCAGTAAACTATAACGACCCAAGACCCTTTCTTTTTGTCGTCTGGTGAGTACTTTTGAACAAAGTAGGCACCTGACCGAGTTTGCAATGTCCTTTCTCTAGCCTTGTGGTAGATAGAGTGTGTGTGACTGTAGGTTCCAGTGAAGTCCTAGACACTGGAACTTTCAAGCTGGAGATAGCCTGGACTTCTCGAGATTGATTTGGAAGCGCAGAGATTGTAGGAAGTTCATGACTTCTTGGGCTGTTTGAACACATTCCAACTTGGTTGCAGCCCAGACTAACCAGTCATCCAACAACACCATCACCTGAAGGCCTCTGTTCCGAAGTTATTGGACAATGGCCTCGACTAGATTTGTGAAAATCCTTGGAGCTATACTGAGCCCGAAGGGCATAGCTTTTTGAGTATGTAAGCCTTTCTTGCCAGTTTGAAGTCAAGGTAGGGGAAGAGGCACCGACTTAATAGAAGATGCCAATAGGCATCCGTAAGATCTATGGAGACAGTGAAGGCCCCTGGGGTAGTAGGGTCCATTTGCAAGATAGTCAGCATCTGGAACTTGTTCAGAATGAATTTGTTTAGTGGGGGCAAGTCCAGAATAGTTTGAAGAGTGTTCGAATCTTTCTTGGGCACGCAAAATAGCCGCCATTGAGAGTTCATGGATTTTTTGCAATGGATGATTCCCTTCCGGAGAAGGTCCTGAATGTCTTGTCTCTACTTCCTCGGCCTCTAGTTGACCGCCTCTTCCGGACCTTCCCCTGTTACCGGACCCCTTCCTATGATCTTTGGCAGGGTGAAACGTGGTGGTAGCTCTCTCGTACACCCGATTGAAGACTGGAGACTGTTAAACATACTGCTGGGGGACCGTGTACACAGCCTGAGGACTGGCGACAACTGAGGCTGTCGCGACAGGAAAGGATTTCCTTCGTTTGAAGTGACTTCTGGGCTTCTTACCCTTGGGTTGAGGTCCTTCATTGAGGGTAAATTTTTGTTTAGAGGAAAAACCCCTCTTGTCAATAAGGCTCTTATTCTCCTGAGCCGCTTTGTCCATGACTTCTTTAACCAGCTTCTCAGGGAAGAGATCCTTCCCCCAGATGTTGAAGTCAATCAGTTACCTGGGTTCATGTCTGATCGTAGCAGCGGCTAGGACGTGTTCTCTACATGCTTTCCTGGCTAGGACGAAAGCATGGAGATTTCCTATGAAACATGATTAGGTGAGTTTTACCCAAGACAGGGAAGAGATCAGATTTGGAATAGTTTCCAATAAGCATCTCTAGATAAGATTGGAAGGATAAAGAGGCAGAAAGTCTCTCTTTAGCTTCCAATTCTCCCTTCAATAAGGATTCGGGAATCCTAGGCAGTTTCTCATTAAACTGTTTACCTCCGACATCTTTATCTAGTTTTCCAACAATGAATGTATGTCGGATGTCCTCCTAACTGTTCAAATCGTAAGGAAGGGCCACAGAGACAGGTTTACATTTCTCTAGCACTGGAAAGGGTCTGTTCTCCCTTACTGCTTTCAATATGGCCTCTAAGCTTTTAGAGGCAAAGGAGAAGACAGTATCTTTGGGGGCCACAAAAGTGACCTGTTTCCTGCCAAAGGCAGAAAGTTGGGTATTAGTGATTTCAGCCGTCTTTAATTCCCTAACCAAAAGGGATTGAGCCTTGCCATGATCCAGAATGATCGTTTCCTTGGGGATCGTATCATTCCTAATGGACACATCCGAGTTAAGCCTTATGTAACAGTAAGGATAGGTATCGATTGATGGGAAGAATTCCAAGTCCAAAACTGGCTTGGAACCCAAACCATCTCCAATATGAAGGAACCCTTCTGTTAAGGCCATATTCTCAGCATAGTGCCAAAGGTTCTTAACTGTGCATTCTGGTAGGCTCGAGGCTGGGGGAGCCTTAGAAGCAGGTGCCTATTGTAACGCTTCTGCCCTCGCTGTTAGGTCTGCTTGAGAACGTTCATATTTGGCGTAAGTTTTCCATGAAAGCTTTTATGGACGCCATTAGTTCTAAGTTACTGGGTAGCAAAGGTTTGTCTAATATCGGAACCGGGGTGGAGGTGGAAGCTGGGGCTCGGGTAGAAAGTAAAGAGGCATTGGGAGCTCCACTCACCTGATGTACGTCCAATGATTCTTCTGAGGCTTCCATGGTCAGCAGGATCTTCTCCTTCTCTGATGAAACAGAAGTAGTAGACATGTCATCCATGTCCAGGCTCATGACTTGCAGAACGTCTCGGACTTCATCATCTGTATGATCTGCTGGTACCAGCGGGAGTTGGAGCGTCGGTAACTGGTAATAAAAAACGGAGGACACCTCAGCCTTGGGAAAGAGGAGGTCCTTCAGTTCCAGAGAAAGAAGATAAGGGACACCTTGTTGAGAGCTCTTTTGAAAGCCTCTTACCCAGTGTCGAAGCGTCTTCCAACTTCGATCTCGGACGTCCAAGGAGACATCAGTGGCATAGAAGCCCAGATTGCAGTGGATCCCTTGGAAACATAGCAACTTCCATGTTTCCAGCAGTTCTTGTAGCCACAGGGTAACTTGACCCGCCTGGTACAGGTGACCATATAACGCTCCATGTCATCAGCGACCTGTAGATAAGAAAATTAAATGAGAAACAGACATCATTAAAATATCATATCTTCTAAAAATTAGGGAAAAAATTATATATCCTATCCTAACTAATCCTACACCTAAAGAATGGCTAAATCTAAAATGTAATAGAACACATGCCAAACAGCTCAGAAATCTGGAATGATTTACAAAGCAAAACATAATGACGATGTGGTAGGAATATGGAGGAAAGGATCACATCAAAGGAACACCAGAACCTCCAGAGTAGGTCTATCAGAACAGCTTAAGAAGACAAGTTCACTCATCTTACTCCTAGACCAGCAACAGCTGCCCCCGAGATAGCAGCGAGGTAGCAACTATTTCTAGTAGTCAGAAAAGAATGACCTGTCAATACCCCAGGCATGTCGATACAAGGCTGCAGCCACATTGTAAAGTCAACAGGGGGAGAGTGGACAATCCTAAGGGAAGGGTTCACAATCAGGGGAAGTACAGGAGTGAAAGGCAGATAATAAGAGAACTAGCCAGAACCTAATCACTATCAATAACTTACACAAAGCGGGGGTGCAGCCCATAAGATAATGAGAGCCATACAAGATGGGCAGGACGCTAAGAATTAAAAATTAAAAGTGTCCTTACAACCAGGCTCGATCTAATTGACCAACTCCAGAGGACAATGTTCCTCAGATGTGGGGTAGGAAAAAGCAGATGACTAGTCTAAGGCTGCAGCTGAGGCGGCAGAGGGGGTGACCCAATGCCAACACACAGCCAGTGCTAAAGAACTCAAGCTGATAAGACTGGAAGCAGAGACAGGAGGCGGCACCTCTGCCTAGATAGGCTGACCAGGCAAGGGAGTCAAGACTTCATAGCAAGAGGGATATAGCACAGGAAGAGAGGCTGTAGACATAGGACAAGCACTGACAAGGCGGTAGAGGAGTGACCCAAGGTGTACCAACTCTGTGCTTAGATAGGGTTAGGCCATGGTAGAATTATGTAGGTAAGCCTAGCCTCCTAGTGGGTGAGGAAAAGCTCAAAAGCTAGGGTGAGATGAATAGACAAGAGAAACTTCTGGCCTAGATAGGGTTAGGCCATAAGAGAACTGTGTAGGCAAGCCTAGTTTCCTAGCGGGTAAGGGAAAGCTCAAAAGCTAGGGTGAGATGACCCTGAATAGGTATGGTGGGTCGTATGCAACCCGACAAGGTTTAAAAAAAAAAAAAACATGTTTTTTTGCCATAATTTTTCTTCAATATTTGTTACGCTCGATATCAACCTGCGAGACCTCAGTTCAGTGTGAGCAGCAGTCGGGTGAGGATGCATTTCATCCCAGCTATTTTCCTTATGCCATTTCTGAGATACCCTCGGGTCGAGCTCGACCCATCAATACCTAAATCAGGTAAGTTGTGAAATATCAAAGTTTTCATATAATTATCGAATGTGCAGTAGTGTTTAGGCGTGTATAAAAAAGGATTGTTGTAAAGTCTTCTACTCTGTATGTTTTTATAAAATAGTTTATAATTTTTCCTGTTTTTGTAAGTTTGTACCTTTATGATAACTTAATTATGATCATTATTTTGTTTTATTAATTGCAAAATAATCTATAAACTTCATTCTAGCTACCATAATATTTTTATGCAAATCCTTGAACAATTATATAAGCAAATAACTCGCAGATATCTTTCTCCATTTCAGGTAGCAGATTTGGCCTTACAAGGTGGTGTGGTTGCCACCCATTTTGTGAGCATATCCGACAGGTAAGCTGACATAGCTCTATGTAATCCTCTTTTTTATAAAATTTCTGATATTTTCATGCATAGATACCATGCTCAGCAATGGATAAAAGGATTTTTCTTGAAAAATTTCATAATAGAACTCAGCCCCCCCCCCCCCCAAAAAAAAAAAAAAAAACACTAAATAATATCCAAGTGTTGATTCTTTTACACATTTTTGTTATACGATAATAATACAATATCCTTTAAAAATTTCAGCCACTAACTGTGTCATTTACCTACCCAAAATAAATGTTGAAAAGGGGATAGATTTTTTTGGCCAAAAAAAACATATACTTTTTTCTCATTTCAGGAAATGTTCCTAAAGTAAATGACTAAATAAGTAGAAGATTCCTGAGTGTTTGACGACATGATAAATGGACCGAAAGCCTGCCGGCTTCAGAGCAATAAAAGCATGCAACATAATAAAAGAAAACTGGGTAGAGACGCGAAATTCTCCAACACACGAAAGGGTGGATATTCAACTTAGTCGATGAGGAAGAAGTTGAAGCATCCATGAAAAAAAAAACACTCCAAAAGCTAAGAAAACTAGCAGAAACTCTCCAAGCAAATGGCAAAGATGGCGCTGCGAAGGGGAATGGTTCAACAGGAAATGTTTTAGTTGTAGCACATTGAGATCGGGAACTGTAACGGCTCACTTGCCTATGTTCTTCCCTCTACCCTTATCCTTCGAGACAAGGTTAACTCTATTCGGGGGAGAATAGCCATAAATTGTTATTAACACGTCCCTGATTTAAACAGGATATCTCTCGGGATATTCGCCCCAGAGGTCAGAACTCTGTTGATACCTTTTAGATTAAATCTCTCTGGTATATCACTCGCAGAAATATCCCAAGTAGAAGCTGCCAATAAGGAACTTCCATCAGGACAACATGGTTCGAGGGACCCCCCCCCCAAAATACATAATATATATATACATACATACATATATATATATATATATAAATATATATATATATATATATATATATATACATATATATATACATATTCATATATATATATATATATATATATATATATATATATATATATATATATATATATATATATATATATATATGTGTGTGTGAAGAATGTTTCTTCCCTCTTATTCTTCCCTTTGTAGTTACCCCTTAAACTTTCGCTCCAACACTTTACGTTTCTTTACCGAAACAATGGGAGAACTATTTTAAACTAATTAAACCTGTTGACAATAGTGCACACCACGTTCGTGACATCACAGCGCAGACACGCACAGCAAAACCTTACGCCGGGGTACGGTGGTTCTTTCCTCAAACTAAGAGTGTCAAGATGAATTATTACACTGGTTTTGAATATAATTTTAATACTGTTGACTTAAATGCAGCTTTTATTTCTCAGTACCAATTAAGATCTGTTAATTTCAAGATGTATGCACATCACACCAGCCCATTGCTAATTGATCATTAGGTTATTAATTATTAGCAAGCCAGAATAGGTAGGATTATTGTATATGAATACTCCATTAGAGCAGCAAGATTTCTTTAAGTATTTTGTGCAAAATCCTGCCTCCTTCTCACTCCTTACAACAATATATTGCCCTGCCCTAGAGTCCCGATATGGCACCTCAATTGCGCTATTCTACGCACCACGACCATCAATTGTTTTGAAGGTGAAGACAGGTGAACCCACATGACCTAAGGGTCGGCCCCCTTCATACAGGAGCCATAGTTGTGACCGGCTGACCAACCTGGTCGGTCAATCTGTGTACCCTCCAACTCGACTCCCACCAAACAGAAGAAGACGAGCCTGGTAAACCCTATTTACCAAAAAAGAGGATTCCAGGGGCGGGCCAGTAAAGGTTGCAAACTATTCGGTCAACGGCTATTCAATCAACAGCCATTTGAGGACAAGGGCTGTCTTTCTGTAAGGAGTGCAGGTAAAATACGTGGCCACTAGTTTTCCCCCATTTTAGCCTAAACTAATTTTTACTTGATTTATGTTTAACTGGCTGTTACATATTTTGGGCTGTATGCGTTGGATTGTGTGTACAAATTTTGCATATAATTTTTGCTTTCGAGACTAACACAGTCTTGGGTCACAGGGCCGCAGGTCTGACCCCATTTCAATCCTTAATCATTGCAAGAGACCTCGAGTCATGCATATTTTTATTGCCTTTTAATTTGCATTTATTTTATTACATTTTGTATTTGTTTGATGTTAAGATGTCTGTTTCGTTCAATGTAAATTTGTATAATAAAGCAATTAGGTTAACTAAACCTCGTCGTGTTTTTACTCCTTCATTTCTTTGATTGTGTCTGTCGTGAATTTTCTCCGACTGATTACAATTATGATTCTAGGCCCGATGGTGTGGGCCGATAACAAGACCTTGAAGAGATTAGCCTCCCAAAACTGTCCAGGATTCAATAAAATGTGAATACACTTTACAAATTTATTAAAAATAACTATTTAACAAGGAAATTACACACTAAAGCATTTGAACTAATTGATAAATGAAACTGTCTCCCTTGGGGGTCTGTAACATGTGCCCGTGGGGCACTAAGTCCACGTCGGACTAAAAAAGAACTAAATACACTCAACTTCGATGTAATACCTTGGTAGAACACCTACCAAGGTTCTCTGACATATCTTAGTAAAAAAATCTAATCCCCAATCACTGGGATCACAAAGTTATAAACAGATATAAAAAACACTTGGCACTCAGAAAAAGACCAGGGGGAACCGACCTGATTTCCCGCGGTTTGGAGCGGAGATAAGAGAGAGTAACAAAGAACAACTTACTTGTTTGGGGACTATAGGTAGAGAGGACGACCATAGCTCTGGGCAGCTCTGAAGAAAACTTCGGTCTCCCGCGCTAACTAAAGTGTCCTTGGGAGAGGGGAGGGAAACTGAGAAACTGTTAAAGTCTTACTTCAGATCGAAGGATGAGCTTAATGCTTCGGCTAAAGGCCATAATTTGCTATAATCCACCAAACTAGAGAGTCCTTGGCTCTAGACATGTACATCGATATTTTTATCGTGGTGCAGTAATACGAGACGAATTCTGTGGTTCGTAAATAACAAACACTTAATTTCTCTGACACCCGCTCCTTCCCCAACAGGTGGTTAAATTTTATGCCCCAATACCGTCACGTATTGGACCATAGTCATTGGCATCAACGCCCGCGAGATCTTCCAGACTTAGCTCAATTTAACGTAACGTTTGTGGAGTTAAATGGCGGGACTTTCGAATGATCAGTTCGAAACTCCTGACAATGTCTTTTATGAGTATATAATCTCGGGACAGTATACCCAATATATTGGAAGGAGCGAGAATAAGTAACTTAAGAGTAATAGTGTGCTAGCAAGTGACTTAGTGTTGAATCTATATGCTTCGAAGGAAAAGATCCTTATCTTTAACTTTTACTTTACAATACATCACTACTCCCATCCATTGTCATTGTCTCAATAATTACATAACGTAAAATTCCGGTCTAGCATCTCACTCGGGTCCCTGGGACGGAGCCGAAACCGAAGCTAAGGGTGTAGAAGACCTTAGACCTAACAAAGCTAGAGGAGGCCATCAAATTACTTTTATTTCACGTGTGGAGTTTTCAGGCTTCTGAACAGAGTACAGTGCTTTTGCATTTAAAGTGAAGGTTCGTTAACTACGTCATCAAAGTTATTAACAGGATGTTTGTGCCTTGAGTGATAGCGCTCCTTTTCCTCCCCTGCTGATCTTTACCTTGACGTAGGGAGACTTTCCCGGAACAACCAGTTCCCACTAATCAATTAAACAAAAATACAAGTTTCTCTCTCTCTCTCTCTCTCTCTCTCTCTCTCTCTCTCTCTCTCTCTCTCTCTCTCTCTCTCTCTCTCTCTCATAAATTAATTCAGTGTTGCCAGATTATCAGAAATTTCTGGATATCTTCTGAAATTTGCAACTATTGTCAGAATTTAAGAAATCAAGGCAGAATCTTCTGAAATTTGTAATGATTTGTCGGTTATTTCCCAAAATTTTATAAACATATACAGAAAACTGGGAAACAAATATAAATCATAATCTTCTAAACATTTCTACGGAAGAGAGAGATTGCCTGTTCCAACTCCCAACATGTTTCAGACGTCACATGGTCGTGAGACACAAAGAGAGATTATGTTCTAAACCGTTTCAAACATGTAGGCTACACGTATGTTTTCTAAATAGATTTCAGTGGCACAATATCTGTTCAACTGTTCGAAAGGTACTCATATTGACAGTCACTTTCGCCATGTTCCCGTGGATTTAAACTTCACTGTTCTAAGTTTGTTGGCTTGTCGCCTGATTAACTATCTTACGGAGAGATTCTGTCATCCTGCTGTGATTTCATACATAACTACACTCGATTAAATCTGTTATTTGCCATTCAGAAGAAATGTTGAATTATATGTTAAAATCAGTCCAAGGTGTGGAGAATTTTTTATTTTCTGAGTGGGAACTTAGTCCGGGAAAGTCTCCTTATAACAGTTATATAAAGTTCAACAGGGGAGGATAATGAGCACTTACTCTCGGGACACAAACGCCCTGCTAATTCTTTACTGTCACAATTTACTAACCTTCACTCTTAAATACAAAAGGGGGAAATTTACTGTCCAGAGGCCGGAGAACTCCACACGTAGAATATATAAGTAATTTATGGCCTACTCTAGCTTTGTCAGGTCTATAGTCATCTCATTCTCAGGCTCTGTTCCGACTCTGTCCCAGCTACCCCAATGAGATGCTGGACAGGTATTTTACGTTAATGTAATTAGACAAAATCCAAAATGGGAGCAGT
>NC_090726.1:97638344-97769768 GCF_036898095.1 Palaemon carinicauda
TATAAGTAGCAGACAATTAATTTACAAATCAGATTACAGAATTAATAAATTTCAACAGTACACAAGCACATAATACATACGTTATTTTGATAAACAAATAAAACCCGAGTCCTGGTGCCTCAGAATTTTTTATTTGATGTTATGGATAATATCCATATGTGGGTGAAACAAACTTAAGACACAAATTATATCGCGCCAACCGCTTGGTTAGACGGTAAAGAGAAGTACAAAAATTATTAAAAAATAAAGTGTTAAAAGGCAAAATAAGTTAAACAGTAAAAAGACCAGCACTCTCGTGAAGCAGTAAATATGGATATCGGCTTAGAACTTTATGGTTAAAGGCCTCAAATATATGAACGGTCAAGTGAACTGATATGCATAAACGTTTCCAAGATACAATACAAACATGCAGAATGTAACGTAAATCGGTGACCCGAACAAACTAATTGAATAATTCTATCGTCTAAGAACTTGTAAGTAAATGCATATCCGAGTTCTTACGCGTAAAAACTCTTGAATTAAACTTGGTTACAGTGTCTCCCTTAAGCTCATGTCAAATGATATAAAATTACAATACAACACTTATCATTAAAACTCAAGTCTGGGCATTATGCATTCTACAATCTGGCTGGGTCGTATGCATTGATGTTGTATAGCCAGGTAACTAAAAATATTTAATCAAGTTGACGTACGTTAAGACTTAGAAAATGTTAATGCTCCAAAATCAAAGGTGATAGATTAGGTGAGAGGCACACATGTATATAAACATGGCTGTAAGGTCAATGAGGGTGATTCTAGGCCACGATCCTCCAGCTTCCTTATGGTGGCCAGGTGGTAACGTCCATGCCTGGTGATTGTCAGACTGGGGCTTGAATCCCACTCAAACTCGTTAGTTTCTTTAGTCACTGCAACCTCACCAGCCTTGTGAGCTTAGGATGGAAGGTTTGGGGGAGCCTATAGGTCTATCTGTCGAGTCATCAGCAGCCATTGCCTGGCTTTCCTTGGTCCTAACTTGGGTGGAGAGGGACTTGGTCACTGATCATACGTAATAGTAATATGGTCAGTCTCTAGGGCATTGTCCTGCTTGACGGCAATGTCACTGTCCCTTGCCTCTGCCCTTCATGAGTGACCTTTAAACCTTTAAACCTTTAATAGCATATTATGGTGTATATGTTTTGCATTAGGATGCCATCTATAGTTTCTGACACAGGCTTGGAGGACTTGTGGTTGTAAGTTTTATGCAGTATTCTATTTACAATACAAGGCGTGGAGAACACACTAACTCCCATTGGTTCTGGTATAGGAATTAGTCAAGTCAAACTCAAAAATCTGCACCCTGCCTCAGAATTGTTCCAACTTGTAAATAGAAACTTGAGGAGTCAAAGCATCTCAAGTACTGTAGCTTGAGGCCCATGAAATCTACTGAGGATATCCCAGCACTAAATGTGTAAAAGTCAGCTGTATTTAGGAATCAAGACAATAAACCCAGTGTCAAAAATTGCCATTTATTCCCCTTGAAGAAAATATCTTAGTTTTTATGAGTACTTGTTTTGGGGGTATTTCCCAGTTTCTATGAAAATACGTTGATATATGATTATTTTGCTCCACAGAAGTAGTTCTATCACATTAATTATAGCAATGAGTTGGTATAAATTAGTACATTGATATTCAAAGTAATAAACCACTTTTTTTGCAAAAACTTCTTCCTATGGAGACTAGGCTATATATATTATTTTCTTATTGTAAGGGCACATGCCAGTAATTTAAGCTTGCCTTCTGGACGAAACCCTTGTGTGTGTGTGTGTGTGTGTGTGTGTGTGTGTGTGTGTGTGTGTGTGTGTGTGTGTGTGTGTGTGTGTGTGTTTGGTTACGATTAGAGCACTTGATGTTTGTTTTTAAATTGATGTTTGTTACGTAACCCTGTAATTTTCTTCCAGGGTGGAAAGGTGAAGCTCGGTCTCTCCGAGCAGTTGACTCCACGAAGGCAAGTAATAGAAGTTCTTGTAGAATCCAGCCCCATCACCTCGTGAATTGTCGTCGCCATTGCAGTAACTTCTTCATAAGAATATTCTGGAATCCTGTTTTGCTATTTAAGTTCTTTTCTATCGAAGTGACGCGACGTAATGTGTTTTTTTTTTCCAGTAATGTGTTAGTTTTCTTGCTTCTTAACGTAACTTGTATGATAGTTGTGTTCTTTAAATGTTAATTTTATGTGTTTAACTTTTAAATGTGTCTTTGTGAACCCGTGTGGCATCACCCAAAAAGAATTGGTGCGGGAAATATAGTTGATTGTTTCTTAACTGCACTTGTGTTGAATAAAAGTACAATGTTTCTTGCCTTCGTGGTAAATCTAAGTAAGTTAGTAAACTCCTCAGCCCTGTAACTTGGTCTCATTCAAAGCTAGTGCAGGAGGGCTTAAGATTGAATGAAATCATACCGAATGTAACCCCTAAAATTCTTTTATTTTCACCACACCCAGTAAGGGAGTGGTCAGAATGTACTACTAAGTTATTACTGGGTAATCAAATAATGTGGATAGTTAAGAAATAATATTTTATAAATAAAACACACTTACACAAAACAGAACAATTTTCATCTATGTTTAATCAAAATGAAATGTTTAAAACACAGAAAAATCATCTAATACTGTCAATAAAGTTTAAATGTCGAAATAATAATTATCAATCTTATAAATCATGCAAATAAATTATGAATCTTATTAAACAAACCCAAGAAATTAGGGACCATTTGAACCTACACTAACATAGAATTACACACATTGACAAATAAGTTTATGATCACAACATAACCGTGAAGAATTTTCTTCACTTTTCTTTTCTTTTGTATTTTGGTCTTGCGCACAGTATAGTAGTTGCCCTTGAAATTTTAGCTTTCACACTTTACATTTTCTGTTACCTAAATAGGGGAGAACTGAGCTAAACAACTTGTTGATAATATCCCATGTTCGTTACGTCACGGCGTAAAAACGCAAGACAAAAGCTTTACCTCTGGGTGCCTTAGTTTCTTTCTTAAACTGCGTATGTCGATATAGGGTTGAATAAAATTTCATTACTGCCTGTGAAGATTTTTTTTCATTCATTTTCTTTTTTCTCCTTTTTTTTTTTTTTTTTTTTTTGTATTTTGGTCACGCTCCCAATATAGTACTTACCACTTAACTTTTCTGTCACCACACATATTATGTTTTCTTTAACCGAAACAGGGGTAGACTGCGCTGAACTGAACTTGTTGACAATATACTGTGCTCGTGACGTCACTGTGTAAAACACAAGACAAAAGGGTTGGTTCCTTTCTTTCTTTAACTACGTGTGTCGAGTTAAATTATTAAACTGATTTTGAATACAATCTTAGTACTGTTGACTTAAAAGCAGCTTATTTTATCTCATTAGTACCAATTTAGCTTTGGATAGAGGTATGCCCACAGCACCAGCCTTTGCTAATTACTCATTTACAGTAAATTATCAATTTTAGTACATCAGAATAGGTAGGAATACTTTGTATGTATGTTCCCTACAGCTGCAAAATTTCTCTGTATTTTGTATAAAACCCTGCCTCCAACTCATTCCTTACAATAATACAATGCCCTGCCCAAAAGTCCCGATTTAGCATCTTAACAAACCCTGATTCACCTGTCAGGAGATAACCCAGGTGACGGCAAATGACCGTAAATTTGGCCCATTCATTCATCTGTAACCGTAGTGACCGGCTAACCGCACTGGTCAGTCAATCTGTATATCTCTGGCTCACCTCAACTCTCCCCAACAAACATAGGGGGACGCAGGAATTCTTGTGTCCTATCGGCTGTAGAGAGGGAAGATCCAACGATACCCAATTTACCAAGAAGCAAGGAACCCAGTGGTGGGCCAGTCCAGTTAACGAAAGGTACAAACGATTCATTTAATGGCCATTTTGCGGGCAAGGGCTATCCAAGTGCTCAAGTGAGGAGTGCAGGTAAAACGCGTGGCCACTTAAAGTTTCCCCCATTTCTAGATTAATTTTTTTTTATTTTTACTTTATTTAGGTAACTGAATTTTAAATTCGGACTGAGTGCGTGGGATTGTGTGTATAAATTATGTTTACAATTTTTGCTAGAGACTAATCCAGTCTCAGGGTCACAGGACCACGTCTCCGACCCCAGTTTAATCATTTGCCATTGCAGGAGACCTCGAGCCTAAAGCAATAATATTTTGCTTACTATTTTGCATTTCTTGATTGGTTTAATTATTTACCTTTAATGCTTTGCCATGTTAACATATCCGATTTCCCACTGTAATTTTTTAGCAATAAAGTAACTAGATTACGTTAATTAGACCTTTTCCTATTTCTTTACTTATTTATATCCTTGTGTATAATATGAATATTTAATCTCGGCACAGCATATCCAATATCTTGAAATGCGTAAGTCTAAATAACTTAAGGGTAATAGTGTGTTAGCGAGTGACTTAGTATTCATTCTCTGTGCTTAGAAAGTAACGATTCTAATCTTTACCTTTACTATAATACACCACTCCTTCCATCCATTGCTATTGTCTCCATTCATAAAGAAAAATTCCTGTCCAGCATCTCAATGAGGTCCCTTAGACGGTGCCAAAACAGAACCTTAGAGTGTAGAGGGCTTTAGTAATGACAAAGCTAAAGTAGGCCATCAAATTACTTATTTCACATATGGGATTTTCAGGCCTCTGGACAGAGAACACATTTCTACTTAGAATGAAGCTTTGTGAACTACATCATCAAACTTTTTACTAGGGTGTTTGCGCCCTTGAATGTTAGTGATCCTTTTCCTCCCCTGATGATCTTTGTAATATGATGTACGGAGACGTTCCCGGAACAAGAAGTTCCCACTAAATATAAAATGAATATTCCTCCACACACTTCTGACTTATAAGCAGCTTATTTTCTCTTCAGTACCAATTCAGGTCTGGATTAATTCTAAGATGTATGCACATCGCACCAGCCCTTTACTAATTACTCATTTAAATTATCTATTTTTGGTATGCCAGAATAGGTAGTATTACTTTGTGTGTATGTTCCCCTAGAGCTGCAAGATTTCTCTTTCTATTTTGTACAAAATCCTGCCTCCAACTCACTCATTATGATAATACAATACCATGCCCAAGTCCCAATATGGCACCTAAACTACATTATCTTACACACCACAAGTCTCACCTGTTTGGAAGCTGAACCCAGGGGATGGCCATTGACCAAAGAGTCAGCCCATTCTTTCACATGCAGACATTGTGACCTCACCAGTCAATCTGGCTCACCCCAATTCCCCCACCAACCAGAGGAGGACGGCGAGGGAAAGGACAGACGGGCCTGCAGCCTGTACCGGCAATCCTGAATGGACAAGAATGAAGGAACACAGCGAGGGTTGGGCCAGTCTGGTCCAACGAAAGGTGCAAACAATCCATTCATTTTGTGGACAAGGGCTTTCCAGGTACTTAAGTGAGGAGTGCAGGTAAAACACGTGGCCACTTAAAATTTCCCTCATTTCTAGATTAGATTTTAATTTTGGTTATTTATTTTCAAATGACTTTTACATAATTCAGGCTGAGTACGTGGAATTGTGTATACAAATTTTGTTTATAATTTTTGCCTCTAGAGACTACTTTATTGCCTTATTCTATGTTTGGGTTCCCCCAGGTCCCTCAGTGTGAGGCACTTCGTATATCCACCAGAGAGTTGCTTCCGGTGTATTTTGCATCTTCCAGTCTTGGATGGTCTGGGATGCATCTTAGGTGTTTATCGAGCTTATTCTTAAACACATCTACGCTCACTCCTGATATATTTCTTAGATGATCTGGCAGCGCATTAAATAATCGCTGCATTATCGATGCTGGTGCGTAGTGGATTAATGTCCTGTGTGCCTTCCTTAGTTTTCCTGGTATAGGTTTGGACACTATTAATCTACCTCAGCTTGCTCTAAGTCCAGTCTTGGGCAACAGGATCAAGTGTCCCACTTAAGTTTAATCATTTGCCACTGTAGAAGACCACAAGTTTATCGCAATATTATTTTGATTACTATTTTGCATTTCTTTGTTTTTCAATTGTTTGCCTTTCCTTTCGCTACTGTTAATATATCCGATTGAATGCTGTAATCTCTTTGTAATAGGGTAACTAGATTAGGTTAATCACACTTTTTCGTATTTCTTCACCCTTTATTTATCGATTATATAGTAGGGTAAGGCAATTTTGGACAAGTAAGGCAAAAATTGGACAGTTGCAATATCTCTAAAACTATTTATAATTTTCAAAAACTATAATGCTGTTAGAAATTTCCCAACCTTCTACTTTATTAACATTAGTATGTTTGGTTTTGAAAAAGTACCAAATACCACTAAAAAAAATTGTTGAATATGGGTGTCCAATAATTGCCTCACCTTCATTTTAGGGCTTCTCAAAAATAATACTAGAAATTATTATTTCTAAAAAAAATTAGTAAATGATACTCAAGGAAGGTTTAGAATAAAAAATTGATGAAAAAATCTGGAATATCTTGTGTCAAATTCTGCCTCACCTCGAAAAATGGTGAGGCAATTTTGGACACTTAAATGAAAAAACAACTAATTCATAAGGTTAAGTTATTAAGTAATAGATTTTGTAATTTTCTTATCTTTCATATTATTCTTGTATGTATTTATATGTTTTATCAATAATTTTAACCAAAAATATAGGTAAATGATAGTTATTTGAAAATATTTTTAACCATTTACTTCAAGGGAAAAAATAATGCTTTATAAAAAACGGAAAAAGAAAAAGGATTTTTCTTTTCAAAGAAAATACTAATCAAACCTATTACTAATGAAAAAATATGTACAATACAAAACCTGAAATGAAAGTGAATAATTAAATATAGATTATAGCCATATATGTAACAAAATATATGCCTGTATATAAGACTTGTCTATTTACTTCAACTGAATGCTCAAAAAACTACTTCTGTTCTTTTATAGATGGCACTAACCATTTTCGTTAAGGCCTGGGTTCCATAAATAAAGGACCTTTAATTACATCTGTGATTTGAAAAAGGTATGTATTCTTTTGGTGCTATGGATACTCCTCTACTCCTAAGACATGGCGGATGATCTTAGTGGAATTAGTATGGACCAGCAGGGGTCACTTGGCTTAGTTAGGCACTGCACATCACAAGGAACTGGCTGTCCTTTGATGGCTCTAACCAATGAATCCTCTATGGATTTAGTCATTTTTTGAGAAGTGAAAATGAAGGAATGGCCCCCAGTCCCGGGCGTTACAGGGTGCTAAGATTCTCCCGGTTAATAGATACTAAAGAAAAACTGAAAATTGGTAATTGGAATGTTAAAAAGATGAATCAGATTTGGAAGTTAGAGCAATTAGTGAATGAATTTATGAAATATAGTTTGGATTCCTTAATCCTAAGTGAAACACGTGAAGGGATTGGTAAAGAACTCACACCAAGGCAATACATATATCTACTCTGGAAGAACAGGTGGAGTTGGAAGAGAAGGCGTAGGAATGACAACATCCAGAGCAGAAAAGTCATTAATGGAATGGAGAGCTGTATATAGCAGATGGTCACTTACAAAGTTTAAATTAAAGCAGTGCAATATGAGTATTATAGTTAACTATGCACCAACCAAGGATTCCCCTGAAGACGGGAAAGATGAATACTATACAGAATTGCAGAGTGTAACAGATGAGATCCCAGAGAGAGATATGAAAATTGTGATTGGTGACTTCAATGCTGAAGTTGGAAGGAATAATCGAGGTATAGAGAATGTGATGGGTGTTGAGGGTCTTGACGAAGTTGCAAATGAAAATGGGGCATATTTTATAAGTTTTTGTTCAACAAACAATTTTGTTATTGGAGATATTCTTTTCCAGCACAAGGACATCCGCAAATAAACATGGGCTTTATCATGTGGTAGTTACAAAAATTAAATAGATCACATAGCCATTGATGAAGAGAAAAGGAGCACTCTGAGAAGTGTGAGAAGCTATAGAGGTGCAAATATTGGTAGTTACCACTGGATCCTATTGCTACACTGAAATTAAAACTGAAAGCACCCAACAGAAATGTAGATAAAATATCTAGGTTTGATACAACTAAGCTTCTAGAGGATGAGCACAGAGATCTTTGCAATTGAATGTAGGAATCGATTTGTAGTCTTAGAGACTTTAAGAGACAAATAGCAAACAATTAACGAATGATACTTGGGAGACTATAAAAAGGAAACAAAGATAGAAGTAGATTGTTAAAGGTTTTTGAGGAAGTAATGAAAATTGCAAGGTAGAGCATGCTAAGCATTCCATAGTGAGGTCAAATGAAAAGCCAGAAATGACTAGAGAGAATATTTAGACAGGAAAGCAGATGAGTCTGACAAAGCTATGGATTCAGGGAGTGACTATGGTATAAGAATTGTACATAGAATTATTATAGAAATTTCTACGGGAGCAAAGAAGAAGAAGCATATACCCATCAAAAAGAGAGATGGAGCTTTTTTAACAACAGAAGATGAAGAAAGGCAACGTTGGATGTAATACTCTAGTGGGGTCATGAATAGGAGATATAAAGGGAATAATTTGATTGATATACCTGAAGCTGAGGAAGATCTTGATGTGCCCATCAATGAATTCTGTGTGTATGAAGTCGAAGCTAACTTTTTAAAAAAAACTCGAAGGGATGGGAAGTCTCTGGTTACGATGGAATAACTGCTAAGATAATATTGGCCGAAAATGAAGTGACTCCCAGATTACTTACAAGATTATTTTGCAGAATGTGGCGTGAAGAGGCAAAGCCTGATGAAAGAGAGCTAGGAGAGTTGGTGAAAACGGCAAAAATAAGGAGATCTGACTGATTGCAATAATTACAGAAGCATCACACTTATGTCAGTTGTCATGAAAATACTATGATGTTTATCCTCCTCATGCATTTTGTAATGCATAGAACAGTTGGGGATTTTGGAGAAGGATTGGGCTGGATTGGTAATAGGAAATTAGCTAACCTAGAGAATGCTGATGACGCTGTCCTTATTAGCAGAACACCACAGTTCAAGATAAATAGAAGACAGAGATGAGGAGAATGGAACATGCAATGGAAGATGAAATATCATTGGAAGGAAAAGGTTTAATGAGGTGGAATCATTTAAATATTTAGGAACTATGATATGTAATACAGGGATTAAGAATTTGAGTTCAATGAAAGATTGAAAAACGCAAATCAGACAATGGCTAGTGTTGTGACATTAGAAAACTTGGCTGCTGCTACCCAAGCTTTATTCAACTTAAACTTCAGTAGATTATTCCCTGAAACAATCATGTACATAATTAGCAGACCCCATGATAAATGTAATACAAACTATGTTAGATCCTCAAAGTAAATCTAATTAAACCAAATAGATACAAATGGAATAAACAAAGGGAAATACAAAAGAAACAGAGAATTACTTGATAAGTTGCTTTGACTGTCCCTCCATCAGGTAAGTAAACAAAGTATGAAAAGATCACCAGACAAACGGTTCAGAGTGAGGTATGAAAGAGCAAAAGGAAAAAACAACATTATAACATTCTTCCCCTCTAGATATAAAACTGGTTACATCACTTCATAAGTAATCAATCTCACCCATATCGATTCGGAGCCCTTGACACCCGGGTTGATCTACGTACTGGAGGTGATGCAGCCTCTGTTCTAATTTCAGCTTCTGGGTGAAGTCCCATACCTTCTGGAAACTCTTGATGGGTTGTCTTGGGTGACACTGGAGATTGAGATGGTATGGCCTCTGGTGACAATGAAACAGAAGGTAGTTCTTGATTTTCAGAAACAGAATTATCCCTAGGGCATGGGGCCAAGTCACGTAAGGAAACCGTTGACTCTCGTCCGCTGGGATGTCTAATGTTAGCATATGTTGGGTTAGCAGATAATAGTTCAACTTCATCCACTAGGGGTTCATTTTTGCTTGTTCTGACAAATTTCCTCAATAATACCGGTCCTGACGACATAAGCCACGAAGGCAGAGAGCTCCCCGAGGATGAGCGGCGTGGAAATCCAAAAAAGCGTTCATGGGGTGTGACATTAGTTGCTGTTGACAGAAGGGATCTAAGTGAATGTACCACATCAGTGAGTACTAATTCCCAGTGCTGATCGGGAAGATTTCGAGACCTGAGTGCCTACTGGATTGCCTTCCATACAGTACCATTGAGCCGCTCCACTTGCCCATTACTGATTGGATGAAAAGGGGTAGTTCGACTTGTTGCAACTCCCTTCTGTGCAGATAGGTTTTGAGCTCCCTAGACATGAATGAGGTTCCTTGATCCGAATGTATATACTGAGGCATCCCACACAGGCTGAATATTTGTTCTAAGCACTTAATCACTGTAGTTGTGTTCATGTTGGGACACGGAAAAGCGAAAGGAAAACGGGAATATTCATCAACCACAATAAGTAGATATGGGTTGCGCGAGGCCGTCGGAACTGGTCCTTTAAAGTCAATGCTTAATCTCTCCATTGGTTGTGTCGCCTTGATGAGTGTTCCTTCTTGGAATTTGTAGAGTCTTGGTTTCAATTCTGCACATATCCTGCAAGAAGCACAGACCTTCTTAACGTCCTCAGTGGAAAAAGGAAGATTTTTCGATCTCACAAAGTGCAACAAGCGAGTCACTCCTGGATGGCACAGATTCCCATGTAGTTCAGTGAGGGTAGATGACGTAGAAACCACGGAACTGCAAAAAGCTCGGGTGAAGGCATCAGGAACCACATTCTCTTTACCGGGGCGATAATGTACTGTATAACTGAAGGCTGCGAGTTCCATCCGCCATTCCTGGATCTTATTCTTAACTTTAGTGCGTTTCCTGTTATCAAACATGAAGGCCACAGAACGTTGGTCTGTAACGAGATCAAAGTGTTGTCTAGCAAGAAAATGACTCCACTTACGTACAGCCTCCACGATAGTCATGGCTTCCTTCTCTACGATGTGATAGTGAATTTCACTTCCTTGTAAAGTCCTAGACATGAAGGCCACAGGTCTGCCATTCTGGTTGAGTACTGCTGAGACTGCTACTTCCGAGGCATCACATTCGACCTCAAAAGGCAAATTTTCATCCACAGAGTGTAGCGTTGCTCCTTCAAGTTCTTGTTTGAGTAGTTCGAAAGCCTGCAAAGCTTCTTCATCTAAAGGAAATTTCTTTACTCTTGCCAGTGGTTGAATCTTAGCAGAAAAATTCTGTATTCATTTAGCGTAATAAGCAAACATACCCATTGCCCTCTTTAAAGATCCTTGACTAGTGAGAGGTGGTAGTTCCTGTAGAGGCCGGAGTCTTTCCATGTCAGGCTTTATTATACCATTCCCCACACAGTAGCCAAGAATATTAATGGTGCGCACAGATTTAATAGTTTTAGTAGCATTGAGAGTTAGGTTCCTCTTATTGATGACCTCAAGAAAGCGCTGCACGTTCTGATCATGTTGTTCTTGAGTGTGTCCAGCAATAGTGATATTGTCCAAATATGGGAAAGCACCTTGTAAGTTTTCTTCTTTCACCAACTTATCCATAGTTCGTTGGAAGGCTACAACTCCATTGGTAACTCCGAAAGGTATTCTACAGAACTGGTACAGGCGTCCGTTGGCTTCAAAAGCTGTATACTTCTTGTCTGATTCCTTTAGTGGGACTTGGTGGTAAGCGCTTTTCAAGTCAAAAGTCGAAAATACGCAATATGTTGAGAGTTCATTAACCATGGTGTCAATCCTTGGTAATGGATAAGGATCCAGTTCTGTAAACAGATTTATAGTTTGCGAATAATCAACACACATCTTTTTCTTATGCCGATTAAAGGAATCCTTAACCACCACAACTTGAGCTCTCCATGGTGATATGCTATCCTCAATAACACCCTCAGCCAAGAGACGACTAGTCTCCGCTTCAATGAATTCTTTGTCATCTTTACAGTAATGTCTTGATTTAGTGACAATAGGCTTACAATTAGGTAACTAATGCTGGAAGATAAAAGGTTCATCCACAGCAGCGGCTGCCAACGAACAGTAGGGCTTAGCACCAGATAAGTTGAGCGCTGGTTTCGGCCCACCGTATTCAATAGTCACTTTCTGATGCTGCTCTTGGAAGTCCTGACCAAGTAATACTCCTGAACATAAATCCTTCATTACTGCTAGACGCGTGGATGGATAAGTTTCTCCATTAAGATGAAGAGTCAAGTCTACATTGACATAACCTGGAGAGTTTGTATGCAAAGATTTCTGTGCTAAAGCGACGTCTTTATCAGTGGGATGTATTGGTAGCTTCAATTCCCACGCTACATCTTCATCTATATAACTGTCATCACTGCACGAGTCAACAAGGGCTGTCAACTTCCGTCCTTTAATTGTTGTTGAGGTAGCTGCCCGATAGAGGCTCTGAGGAAAAGAGGTACCAGCATTAGCTGCAAGAACAGATGACTGTGAGGGATCAAATACTGTAGCTGTTGTAGATTTACCTCCATATGTAGATTTAGACAGGCACGCTTTTGCAAAGTGCCCCTTCTTGCCACATTTATTGCAAATAGAATCCCGAGCTGGACAGTGTGCACGAATATGATAGGGACCTCCACAAAAAAAGCACTTTCTCTTCATGGACAGAGTAGTCGCTAATACTTAAGTTCCAGCAGTTACCTCACAGCTCTCAGACGTTGGTCCACTCTTCACATGATCATCTGTAATAAGTGCATGATCTGATGTAACCACAGCAGCAGTATGCCCAACATGAGGAAGCATGTGACTGTAAAAACTAGCATTACGTTGGGCTAGGTCTAAAGAGTAAGTTTGGTCATAAGCTGCCTGTAAATCTAGAGGTTTTATTTTCAAGAAGACGTTGCCGAATCATAGGTGAGGCCAGGCCATTTATAAAAGCATCCCTGATCAACTCCTCTCTGTATTGTTCTGCACTAACTGACTTAAAATTACAGTCCTTTCCTAATTTACGCAATTCTCTCAGAAACTTATCCAAAGTTTCCCCTGCCTTTTGTTGGCGAGTAGCAAGTAAATGCCTGGCGAATATTTCATTAGGTGCCTTAACATATAACTTTTCCAATGTAGAAATGGCAGTATCATAATCCACACACCCCTCAATGTATTCATACACATTATGACTGACATAGTTCACAAGTGTACTTAATTTATTTGGTGCATTTTCACCACATTCTTGAATAAAGTTGGAAAACGTCTTGTGCCAATACCGCCATTCCTTTGCTGCAGAAGGGAGGCTAGGGTCCAGATCCAAACGGGCAGGCTTTAATAGTTTCTCCATAGTTTAAGTTGAATAAATTGTTGTGACATTAAAAGACTTGGCTGCTGCTACCCAAGCTTTATTCAACTCAAACTTCAGTAGATTATTCCCTGAAACAATCATGTACATAATTAGCAGACCCCATAATAAATGTAATACAAACTATGTTAGATCCTCAAAGTATATCTAATTAAACCAAATAGATACAAATGGAATAAACAAAAGGAAATACAAAAGAAACAGAGAATTACTTGATAAGTTGCTTTGACTGTCCCTCCATCAGGTAAGTAAACAAAGTATGAAAAGATCACCAGACAAACGGTTCAGAGTGAGGTATGAAAGAGCAAAAGGACAAAACAATATTATAACAGCTAGGTTAAGTAAAATCTGGAAATCAAATCGCCTGAAATTACATATAAAAGTCTGGCTTTATATCAGTTTAGTGAGATCGGTGTTACTGTTTGGATATGAGTCGTGGTATAACAATGAAACAATATCCAACAGATATTATAGATTTGAGAGCAAAGCCATAAGAAGAATATTGGGAGTTAGATGGCAGGACAGGGTTAGAAATGAAACTATAAGAGAGATCACTCAAGTGCCATATGGGGATGAGATCATGGTGAGCGGTAGATGAAGATGGTTTAGGCATGCTCTTCGCTCTCTCCAAGAGATTAGTTCACCAAACTTTCAACCAGGCTCCACAAGGCACTAGAAGAGTTGGAAGACCCAGGCCTACATGGCTGGGGACTATGAAGCGCAGAGTAGATGTTGAATGGAGAAGTATTGATATAAAAGCTCAAGATGCGAAATCTAACCGAAGCCCTTTGCGTCAATAGGCGTAGGAGCATATGATGATGATATGTGGTTTCAAGCTATTTAACTCAGGGTGAGTCACTTTGCCTCCTTCTCCCTCTAAAAACCGTTTTGTTGCTCTACCAGTGCAAAATAATGGATGCTCCTTATCTTTATAAATTACCACATACCATTTTCCTACAACTGAGGCTTCTTTATATAGAGGTGAAACACTCTTCCAAAATGAATTAAATTCCTTTTGATTCACTCACTCTCTGGACTATCCAAGTAGTTTGAATTATCACTATTAATTACCTTGGTCAATTTAGATTTTTTTATATTCACTTTAGCGTTTGCACACATTTTTCTTAAAAATTGAGAAATATTTGGTTGCATTGTATTTCCATTATTTGTTTTGTTTTTATCTCTCTTAATGCCTTTCTTTGGGGGTTTCCTTTTATTTTTCTTCATTTCATCTCTTTTTCTTAAATCTTCGATTGCATCCCTTTTTTTTTACTATTTGAGCAAATGCCTTTCTTATTCTTGTTTTGTTTTTATCATTCTTGGTTGCTTTTTCTGTAAAGTTATCTTTTGTAGGTATAAGTGTCTCGGTGATGGCTCGTTCATAATATGAGGTAAAAATAATGATAACAAACTAGATATGTACAACTTAGGGCGAATATTGTTTATGGGATCAGCTTTGTCCCTCGTTGATACCTCTCACTATCATGCTGTTCACTCTAATGTTGCTGCATTGAACACCATATCAAAAAGGCAACATGCCAGCTGCGTCTTTTCTATTGTAGTTATCAACATGGAGATTAGCAGAAAAGGGAAAATATATTTCCCCTAATCCCTGAAATTTTCATTTGGATATGTGAATTATTCTAGGAACAATGTATATACAAGAAAGTTTTTATTTAATTATTTGTAGCATTTGGAGGGACACCCCTCTCGAGGATGTCACCATGATTTGGTCGATCTTTTTGAAGGTTCCACCCCTGACTATCAACACCTTTAAGTGTGTCCCCAGTATTAAATAACTTTTTGAAAATCATATCGTATCCCTCGAGCTACAAAGACAAACTTTTTGTAGATGTAACGCTCAGGGTGTCACCCCCTTTTAGGGTAGCCACCCTGAGCAGAGCCCCCCCCCCCCCCCATACTGCACTCCTAATGTCTTATTTTGTATGATCATGATTACATATATGTAGTATATATATAAAAGTATATTCATGCGCTTGAATACAAAATTTAATTTAAATAATCATATAGTAAGGAAAAATTGGACAGTTTTCAAAGCCATGGTCAGGCAAAATTGGACTGGCAAATTTCTCACTTTTTTCTTGGTAAGGCAAAATTGGACAATCTTGGATTATGGACACAAATATTTATGTAAGTCCATAATTTTTTTTATAGTATATTTATATTGATAGTGACCTCAAATTGTCATAATTTGCAAATTGAGCGTTGCCACTTAACGGAGACACAGACGTGTCCACAATTGCCTCGCTGTCCAAGATTGCCTCGCCTCTAAGATATTTTTTTTATTGCTGAAATATAGGAATTTCTAATTCTTTGATGTTTATGAGACAAACCATTTTTATAGATGAGACCTCTCTCTTTTGAAAGCATGTTTGATTTTTAGTCATAAATTATTAATACAGATTTTGTACAAAGGTTTCTAAAAAGGCGCCCAAAATTTCCTCTCCCTACTATATTTGTAATATAAATATTTAATATTGGGACAGCATACCCGAGATATTGAAAGGAGTAAGTCTAAATAACGTAAGAGTAATAGTGTGTTAGTAAGTGACTTAGTATTCATTCTCAGTGCTTTGAAGGTAAAGACCATTATCTTTAACTTTACTGCAATACATCACTGCTCCCATCCATTGCCATTGTCTCCATTCGTAAAGTAAAATTCGTGTCCAGCACTTCATTGGGATCATGTGATGGTGTCGAAACAGAGCCTTAGAGTTGGATAGCTTTAGAATTGACCTAGCTAATGTAGGCCATCAAATTACCTTTTTTCACGTGTTGAGTTGCTAGGCCTCTGGACAGAGTACAGTTTTCTATTTAGAGTGAAGGTAGTGAGCTGCATCACCAAAGTATTTACCAGGGTGATTTTGCCCTTGAGTGTTAGTGCTCCTTACCCCTTCCCCCCTGTGGATCTTTATAAGATGGTGTAGGGAGACATTCCCGGAACGAGTTTTCCCTCAGCAATCAAAATAAATTTTCTACACAAGTGGTCCTTCAAACCGGATTCTTTACCTTCAAGAACCATTAATGTAATTAATTAGCTTAATTAAGAATTAAGTACCTTGCTATATCACTTAAATTCACATGCACAAGGCAGTTTTTTTAACTTGTAAAGCCCAAACTTGAATTGGGAAGAGAGATTTGTAGTCATTATAATCATATTGTTGCGACCACGAGTTTAAGGAGCAACAGCGTAACCAAGTTAATTTGTTGTTTAAAGGTTCTCTAAAATTTGACTTAGGAACTTCGTTTTGTATTGAAAACGTTCACCCACGTGTTGTGGCGGGTTCCGTTCATAACCAGAAAGTTCTGAGCTGCTTGAACTAAGGTTTTATGTTGTTCAGACGTCTTTGTTTACGATAGTGCCAGTGTATTTGTTATGTCAACTGATCTTGTCATTTTAACATTTAATTTGCATCATTTTGTACCTTGGTTTACCTTCCTTCGGGTAGTCTACCTTTCCTAACTTTCTAACTAACGTTCCCCATAAACCTAGCACGTGTCCTTGTCCAACAAAGCAAATTGGCACACCGTGATTTTAAGGTTTTTACAAGTAACATAAAAACTTAATTTCACCAAGTCTGTTTCATTCCACAAGTATGTTCAAGGATGCCAGATCTTGTTTACAACCCAAACTAAAGGGCTCTTATGTACTCTTTGAAATGCTGTATGCAACTAACTGCGTGTTATGTTTCATTAACTAGGAGGTTTATTTGCAACTCCCTTGTTTACCAATTACAAGCGCGACATTGAGTCAACTTTATCCCCTTCAGGGGTGAAAATTTGGTGTTTGCCCTCTGTGTGAGTAGATATAATTTCCTCCCCTGCGAGGGGAAAATTGGTTCGCCCTCTGTGTGAGGAAAATTGTGTTGTGTCCTTTTCGTAAGGATATTTATGTTTATCCCCTGCGTGGAGAAAATTGATGTGTCTTTTGTGCAGGAAACCTTTACGTCTAGCCTTAACAAGAGGCAACGTTTATCCTACATGTGAGAAAACTTGGGTTTATCCTCCATGTCAGGAGAATTTGTGTTACCGCCGTGTGAGGGAATATATCTTTGTCTGCTTCGTAAGTGTAAATTCATTTGTTCTTTTCATAAGATTTTTGTATTGTCCTTTTAGCAAGGAGTTTTGTGTTTTACCTCCATGTGAGGGAAATTTTATGTTTGATAACCTCTATAAGAGTGCACTTCTAACAGTTAAGTTGTTGCCTCATTCGCCCATAACTTTTGAATTGCTCAGTGGCTGCCATAGCATGCCCACAGCTGTGAAACCATACACAATAGTGTCAGACTCGTTCATTTGTTTTAACTTTCAACGTAATTTTCTGCCTCATACGCACATGTACTTTTCGACATGTTTTATGCTCTAAGTGAGTAGATTTATGACTTATTTAGCACCCTGTGTGCATATCATTCTTTTTGGTAGAGTTTAGTGTCACATGACCGTGTATCGTAAGCTTTGCTGGGCCCGGTCAGTTTGAATTCAGTAGCCATTTCGCGATTTACATCTTACCACTAAGCCACATATTTCTCTCGTTATGAGTAATATTGATGTTAGATTATCGCCCTCTTAACTTTGTAAAGTTTTATGTTCACATCCCACAAATTTGCCATGGAACTTTGAAAAATCAGATTTTCCCTTTGTATCCCTTTTGCCAATTCCGTCCATCACATGCAATCAATCCAAGATGATGGAATTCACTTATAACGTCAATGAACCTCCACCGCCTAAGGCTGTAAAGCTCAGTCCAGAGGAGGTTAACGTTTGACTTAAGGAACAGGACTTAAAGTTCAAATTAGTTTCTGAGGATGCAAATTTAGCACTGCAAGCTCTTGCTTTGGTTGATTTTCCAAGGGTGGGTCCTAAAGCCATTGATCACTTTAAAACTCTCATTGGTAAAGTAAGAGATGAACTTTGTAATCACAAGACACAAGACTTATTGGAGACGTCATTATGACAATCGGATTATTGGATTAAATTATCCCATGCTTGCTGCCTAATAAGGGGACCGTCCGCTATGGCGTTTGACATAACTTTAAAAATAAAAAATCGTTTTCTTGTTTCTATGTATGCAGAAACATATCATACCTGCTCTCCAGAAGTTTCAGCCAATTATCTGTACAAATAATGAAGATAAAGCAGTCTTTAAATGGTGACGTCATCTTCACTGCATCGTCTGCATGACTGAGTTTGATAGAATCGTCTTTGCGTGTTTAATTTTGCATTTATATAGTGATTTTTTTTCACATATATTTTGAAATCTCGTACGTCTGGCAGAGATGGAAGGTATTGGTAGAGGGTAGGCGAATGCAAACTATGATCTACGAGAAAAACAGCCAGAGTTTCCAAAGACGTATAGAAGTAACGTTGCATGTGTGTTTGTTTACTCGCAGTTCGTGTGTACATTGTATTTTCACAACGCTCTTGTGACTTTATAGCAAAGCCAATCTTACCTAAGGTCAAAGAAAGAACAAAAAGTAAGCAGAGAGCAACAATAAAGAACTAAAAAGAGAGGGAAACATGAAAAAGAAAACAAAGCTGGAACATTCTAACTAAAACTCTGGCAACAATGAGAGGCCGCTGGTAACTCATGACAACCTTACACCAAGTGTATTAGTAAACTTGGAGTTTAAATATCTCGTTAAGGGAGCCTTAATGTAGGAATATACAATAAAAGTACAAAGTAAGGTTATCATAATGATGTTATCTTGATATTTTAAGAAAAAAGCGAAAACTTATAGCAAATCTTTGGGAGCTGATAACTCAATAATATACTTATTCACACTTGGGTACATTTTACTCACTAATTTATTATTTGATTTTGAAGAAAAAGATATGATTGAAAAGAAGAGTAAAAATCTCACAATTTTTGTGACAATTTTTATTTTCCTTTTTCTCCTTTTTTCGTGATAATTTTACGTCTAGACGAAGAAAGTAAGAAAAAATTTATTTAAAAAAAATTAAAAATAAAAGGAAAATCGAACATCTGTCACATAAAATTATTCGATTTATAAAGAAGTTTTGATTGTATGATTTTCAATACAATTGGTGTCATATAAGTTGAGGAAAATGTACTTAAAACCTTTTTTATAATCATGATTTTTGTTAGTAAATCAAAAAGTTTTTGATCAAATGACTTGAGATTTTTAGATGATGAAGGTACTATATATGACTAAAATATATATAGAAATTGTGTATTTTGAATGATTAGAAAAAATGCATGACATAGCAGACGGTCCCCTTGAAGGAAAATGGAAATTACTTTTAATAGCCTCATGGCTCATCCTAATTTAAACAATACACTCAGTCAGTTTTGTTCTTTATCGGCGACACCTTTAGTAATGCGTCTCATTGTAAATGTCATTTACTCTTAGTTAACACACCTAATGTCTCAGCAGTCAACCAAATAATTCACAATTGTGCATCAGATCCTCCTCCTGCTCATCTTCACCTTTTACTAGTATGTTGCTAGCACGGCACAACATTAGTAAAATTTACATCAGTGTCACATGTAAGGGGTTTAAAATAAATGATTTATGATAATTTAGACAAATGCCAACCTGAGGTTAACTGGGTTAGGTAAGTTGCAGAAAGTAGGGCGGCGATTGTCGACCTATAATCTCATCTCCACAGTCCCTGGCCAGTGTAGGAATCAGTTTCCTCTCTGTTAGGTATCTGCTGACCCAAGCACACGTGTACTGAATCTGTTTCTATGTCAACAGGTACACTGGGGAGAGGGGATAGAAAGGAATCGAAAACTGACCCTATATGGTTGCATCACATGCCACCGCCAGACAAGCCCTTATACCCACCAGCAATGTGTATGCCTTAAGAACAGCTGATAAGACAAGAGAAGTTAGTCAAATACAATTTCAGGTCAAGCAGCTCGAGTCGTGAATGGGTAACCCTTAGTAGGCTCAGCCACCATGGTAGACTTATTTCAGCCATGCCTGGCATCGACACACAACCCGATGTCCAATTACTGTCCTTTTTATATTTCAACAATCTTATTCATATAACCACTTCCCCTCTAAGTCTGTTCTCCCCGAGTGTGTCTGTAAATTATAAAGTGAGCCCTTGTGATCTACAATTATGATCATTTTACGATAAACTATTCCAGTAATTTATAAGTCAGTGAGAGACTTATATTTCCTCAGTTATTTAATAAGAGAGATTTAGAATTCTGTTAAAGATGTACTTGACGAGATCCATTTATTCACTTTGAAGAAGATTTCAGCTCATGTTTCTGTGAAAATTAACTTAGACAATAAATCCTCTTACAATGTAAAACTCGCCTAATTCCCCTCCTCCCATCACGTATTATTTAATGGCCACTCCTAATGACACAGTCCCTACTGTTCTTTCCTCATTTTTCAATCTTAAGTCGGCATTTAATCAAACTTAAACCTCTTTGTCTGTGCCGCCTTTGACAGTGCATCCCGGAGGAAATACTATTTATGGTCTCAACGTGGACCCCCTAGTGGTAGCACCGATACTACGCTTCCTAACCATGTGCACTTAGGCCTACAAAGGTTTATAACGGTAGAAATTGAATCAACCACTAAGCCCGCATCACCCAATCCTTGTAGTGACGGACCAGGGCACACCTCGCCTGATCGTCCCATCATCAAACATTTAATTACTGCTCCGATATGCCAGGCTGTTAATGTACCACCTCGTGGACCAGAGCACCCCTTGCCTGACTATCCTGTCCTTGAACCCGTAACTGCCCGTTCAAGCAACATTGTCGCTAAGATATCATTAAAGTCAGAACTTGAAACCCACTCTCTGAACGAGCCACATAATAGTAACCTTAAGACTTTAGCAGTCAGAAAAGAACCCTTTTCCCTGATAGTGGATTTGACGAGTTTTCCACAAATAGAATTAGTACCCGAGCGAAGTGTATGTTTATATTTCACCTTGTTTGAGGACCGCAGTTGTTGCTTATTATTTTCATGGAGATATCTATTGCACTACTTTGAGTCTTTATTCATTTTGTCAAGTTGTTCAGCATCATTTTGTCTTGCCTTATAACAAACCCCCTGACATCCTACGGCTCACACTAATACACCATTCATTCAAGTGTACTGTCAATGCCCCACTTTCAGATGATTCCCTTGAAGACTCTTGCAGTCGGAATTGAAATTTTCCCATAGATCTAGATTGTCTTGATTTTTCATTCGAACCAGTGTCAGTCAATTATTCATATTTTATTGCAGAGAGGAAGGTAGTTTTTGTTTTGTCACTTGACGAATATACAGCTTTCTGTATGTCAGTCGCTTTATTTGAAAAAAAAAAAAATATGCTTTAAACCTTGGATGTCAAACTGGGTCTAGGATTCGCCGCCATAATTTTGAATTTGTTCTTGGCCGGACTTGTTGTTGAACTTGGCTGTTAATTGACTCACGTATTGTTTGATCTACCCTCACCCCTTCGGTGGGAAGAATTGTTTACTTTAATTTTAATCATTTAATTAGACTTACCTCGTACGTTTAAAGATAAAACTTATTTACTTATCTTAATATTTCCATAAAGCAGTGTCTGTAGTTTTAGTGTTTCCCTACATTTACATTCATACATAACTTTCACTTGATTGATTTTAATTAACACTAACAGCATTTTGTTAACTTTAAAAGAACTTTTGTGTGAAGAACAACTTCACTAATTCATCCAATAGATTTATTCCCCGCATACTAAAAGGTAGTTTGTATTACATTTGCCGTAACTAACCCCTCTCTCCTTTCTTCCTTCGTTTATCCCCAGAGGGTGGAGAATTTTTCTTAACTCTTCTTCTTTTCTTTTGTATTTTGGTCTCGCGCCCAATATAAATCTAGTAATTACCCTTGGAATTTCAGCTTTCATAATTTATGTTTTCTTTTATCAAAACACGGGAGGACTATGCTAAATAAACTTGTTGACAATACATCATGTTCGCGACGTTACTGCGTAAAAACGCAAGACAAAAGCTTTACACTGACTTATGTTCTTTCCTTTCTTAAACTAATTGTGTCGAGATAAATTATTACAGGGCTTGAATATAATTTTAGTACTGTTGACTTTAAAGCAGGTCTGAATTAACTTTGAGATGTATACCAATCGCGCCAGCCCTTTGCTAATTACTCATTTAAATTATCAATTTCTCGTATGACATACTTTGTATGTATGTTCTCACAGGGTTGCAAGATTTCTCTTTGTATTTTGTACAAAATCATGCCTCCAACTCACTCTTCACAATATTACAAAACCCTGCCCGAAAACCCCAATATGTCACCTTAACTGCGTTATATTACACACCATAAGTCTCACCTGTTTGGAAGCTGAACCCAGGTGACGGCCATTGACCCGAGAGTCGGCCTATTCGTTCATTTGCAGCCGTTATGACCGCACCGGTCAATCTACCTCACCCCAACTCCCCCGCCAACCAGAGGAGGACGGTGAGAGATAGGACAGACGACCCTGCAGCCTGTACCAGCAATCCTGAACGGACAAGAATGGAGGAACACAGCGAGGGGTGGGTCAGTCATCCAATGAAAGGTGCAAACAATCCATTTAAATTGTGGACAAGGACTTTCCTACTACTTAAGTAAGGAGTGCAGGTAAAACACGTGTTCACTTAAAGTTTCCCTCATTTCTAGATTAGATTTTCATTTTCTTTATTTAGTTTCAAATGGCTTTAACATAATTAAGGCTGAGTGCGCGGGATTATGTGTATAAATTTTGTATATAATATTTGCCTTTAGAGACTAGTCCAGTCTTGGGGCACAGGATCAAGTGTCTCACCCAAGTTTAATCATTTACCACTGCAGAAGACCACAAGTCTATTGCAATATTATTTTGATTACTATTTTGTAATTATTTGTGTTTCCTTTCGCCACTGTTACGATGTCCGATTGAATGCTGTAATCTTTTTGTAATAGGGTAACTAAATTAGGTTAATCACACTTTACCGTATTTCTTCTCCCTTTATTTATCGATTATGTCTGTAATATGAATATTTCATATTGGACAGCATACCCGAGATAAGGAGTAAGTCTAAATAACGTAAGAGTAATAGTGTGTTAACGTTCGCAAGTGACTTAGTATTCATTCTCAGCACTTTGAAGGTAAAGATCACAATCTTTAACTTTACTATAATACACCACTGCTCCCATCCATTGCTATTGTCTCCATTCAAAAAGTAAAATTTCTGTCCAGCACCTCACTGGGGTTCATGGGACAGTGCCGAAAGAGAGCCTTGGAGTGGAATAGATTTAGAATTGACATAACTAAAGTAGGCCATCAAGTTTATTTTTTTTATTGTTGGAGTTGCTAGGCCTCTAGGAAGAGTACAGTTGTCTATTTAGAGTGAAGGTTTGTGAACTGCATCACCAAAGTATTTACCAGGATGGTTGTGCCCTTCAGTGTTAGTGCTTCTTTCCTCACTGTGGATCTTTGTATGATGATGTAGGGAGACATTCCCGGAACAACAAGGTCCCACTCATCACTCGATCAAAATAAATTCTCCACAATAACTTCAATCCAATTTTAATGTATGACCTGAGTTAGTTATCTCGCCCACGGTGCTACACTAATGGCATGTTGAAAATATAAATAATGTCAAATATTGATATCATGTTATGCAAAATTAGTCATTTATTTTAGTCATGTCTTTGGTAATTTGCTGTTAGCCGTTTTCTTTCAGTAGCTTATAAGTTGACGTTCCAGAATTATTTCACTCACATTCTCTTGTATTTATCTCTAGATAATTTTTATTATATAATCCTTAATTAATTTCTGATAGTTTACACAAATTATGAGACATTATTCTCAGTTTATTTAAGATCAGTGAACGTTATTTTCTCTGACAATTTTAGATGTTGTTATGTTTATAAAGTATGTGGTTTTTGAGAGGAGATAAAAAAGGAGCCGCGTGTGATTTCAAACCTAAGAAAGTTACTGTCTTACTTTAGTGATTCATAGTAGTCCCCATAGAGGTCAAATACTGTCTGACATAATGGTCTGGAAAAAAAAAAAAACACTGATAATTGATCAGTAATATCGAAAACCTAACTATTTGGACAACAACAATGGGACAACATGTCGCTACCCCTTAAGGGAATACTTTACAATACTTAACTAACAGTGAGGTGAAGCGACTAAGATACTCATGTGAAATGGCTGATACGTCAGTCTGTTCTCCATGGCCAATACCTGAATTCTTAGAACCAATTAACAATACACGTGTGGGGTTCAAAGGTGATACAATTTAAACTAATCCTACCTAAATACAAATATGAATTTACTAACGAGTGCTCCAGATACTGCTAATTTTGTGTATTTCCCTTACAACTATTCATACTGGCTCACACATCTGCATTATGAAAATTACAATTATCAATATCAATTGAGATTTAAGTTAGGTACAATAAGCGAACATAAATATGATAATGGTTAGAGAATGAATAAGATAATAAACTCAAAATTAATACTGGTCACAGACAATGGGAAGGAATTAATCATGACAATCGTAATTAATAAGGATAATTAAGCAAATAAAGGTCATGTCTCAATAAGGAGTTACAGTCGTCTTTTTTCTATGGGATTGGTTTTGCCCTGACATCACACAGTACCCTGAGCATTTCAGAACAAGGAACAATCTTGAGACTCCAGGAGAACATACATGACACTCATAGACTAGCAGACTTGTGTTGTAGAAGAGAGATAAAATTAAATGCACATATAAATAGTTAATGTTTTAAATATAATGAATTCAAAAGAACATATCTCGAGTCCCTCGCTTGTGGAAGAACCATTTTATAAAACTTCCCGCCGTGACATCACGATCAACAACAGAAACCACTACAATCATTTTCACAGATGTAAAGGGCAACTAAAATACGTTATGCACAAGCTACCATACATGAAAATAAACTGTGAAGAAGAAGAGTGAAGAAAATTCTTGACGAAAAGGGAACATAGAAAAAGTAGATGGTAGGTTGGTCAGGGCACGAATTTTTATTTTTCCTTTTTTTTTTCAAACAGGAGCACAGTGGGTGTTGGGCATTGTGAGAAAAAAAAAACGATTTAAAGGGTAACTCCATTATGGCTCTGTTCAGATTGTTGTTCCAGGAATGTCTCCCTACATCATTTCCTAAAATATCAGCAGGGGAGGAAAAGGAGCGCTATCATTCAAGGCACAAACACCCTGTTAATAGTTTTGATGACGTAGTTCACGAACCATCACTCAAAATGCAAAAAAAAAAACCTGTACTCTGTACAGAGCCCTGAAAACTCCACACATGAAATAAAAGTAATTTGATGGCCTCCTCTAGCTCTGTCAGGTCTGAGGTCATTTATACTCTTAGGCTTTGTTTCGGCTCTGTCCCAGGGACCCCAGTGAGATGCTGGACAGGAATCTTACATTAAGTAATTATTGAAAAAATGGCATTGGAAGGGAGCAGTGATGTAGTGTAAAGTTAAAGATATGGATCTTTACCTTCGAAGCATAGACTAAATACTAAGTCATTCACTAACACACTATTATTCTTAAGTTACCTAGACTTACTCCTTCCAAAATATCGGGTATACTGTCCCGAGATCAAATATCCGTAATAGGCATAATCAAATAAATGAACGAGTAAAAATACGACGAGGTTTAATTAACTTAATCATGCTTTATTACACAAATTTACATAGAAAAAAACGAACATCTTAACATCAAACAAACACAAAATGTAATAAAAGAAATGCAAAATAATAAATAATATGGTTGCTTAGACTTGTTGTCTCTTGCAATGATTAATGGGTGGAAAGGGGTAGGACACGCGGCCCTGTGACCCCGAGACTGTGCTAGTCTCGAAAGCAAAAATGATATGCAAAAACTGTACACATAATCCCACACACACAGCCCGAAATATGTAACAGCCAGCTAAACCTAAATCAAGTAAAAAATTAATCTAAGCTAAAATGGGGGAAAAGTAGTGGCCACGTGTTATTAACTGCACTCCTTACTTGTAAGATAGCCCTTGTCCTCAAATGGCTGTTGATTGAATTACTGTTGACCGAATAGTTGCACAGTTTGCACCCTTGCCTGGCCCACCCCTGGAATCCTTACTTTTGCTAGATAGGGTTTACATGGCTCCTCTTCTTCCCTATCTCCAGCTGAGGCACAAAACACAAAAACTTCTTGTTTGGTGGGAGTCCAGTTGGGGGAGGGGGTGAGCCAGAGATGCACTGATCAACTGACAAGGTCGGTCAGCCGGTCACAACTACGGCTCGTGTACGACTAAGGCAACCATTAGGGCCCGGCCAGACCAAGCGCGGCTAGCGGTGAGGTTAGCGGCAAGAGGTTCCCGCGCAAAATTGAAACCTTAGGTATCTTATAAAGGTGGCCAGATAGGAGGCGCGGGAAGCCTCAAGCCGCTGCAGTTGCCGCCAGACTATGTTTCATGTTTTAAAAAATCGTGGCGGCTCGAGCGTCTTCAACCAAGATTACGCCATTTTTCATCAGTTCCTGAAAGGGTACGCGGTTGGTTGTTCATTTCTAGCCATAACTAATCAACAATTTATTGGGAGGTGTTTCGGAGAGCAAAAATAAATTAAATAAATGGAAGTTATGGCAATCAACTGCAAATGGATGGTAATAAAATAGCGGGTAGGCCTACGCCTTTTTGTGCTTTGCAACCTATTTAATCACCATTTAGTATATATATATATATATATATATATATATATATATATATATATATATATATATATATATATATATATATATATATATATATATGTATATATATACATATATATTGGATGTCAAGATAGGACAAGAGATACACGATGCTGGAGACATGTAGTTTAATGCGTCCTCAGATACAGACTGATCCTGTTGCTCTCTGCAACCGGCACAGTGCCACTCACTTGGCGCCTGCCCGCCATGGGAAAACATATCTTACTGCAGGTACTCCATCATCCCCCCCCGAGATTAATACATGGGTATACATGGAGAGGCAATGATAAAAAAATAATGCATGGATATACATGGATTAAATTGGGTGCATGTGCAAGAATAAGAAGACAGGTACATAGCTGTCAGGAATGCAAAATACAATGTGCGGGTAATACATGTTCATAGAATAATATGAAAAGCAAAAGCAATAAAAGACAGAAAGAAAAAAAAATGTATGCAGGTGCCGCTGTAATGTACGATGATCACATGTAGTCATCCATCCACGCAGGCCTTCTAGTGCACCGTGATGGGCGTGGCTTCCGTGCTGCATGTGGGCTGGGCGTGGGGTGACTGCCTGGTAGCTGCTCGGGCGTGGGCGTGGCTGGATGCGTAGCGGGTGTGGCCTGCCTAGGCTGGGGCCCCGATGATGTGAGACGCAGGTGCTTCCTGTTACGGAGGGAGAGGCGCCCGCTGCCGTCTAGCTTGACTAGGTACTGTCGGTATGGGAGCGTTTCCGCTACGGTACCGGTGCGGTCCCACAGCTTAGTGGCCTGATTTTGCACTCGTACTTGGGATCCCGGGTTGATGGCTGGAAGCTTTCTGGACGGTCCAGTCCTGGTGAGGGCAGCACCACTGTCGGCCATCTGACGTTCTCTCTGCCGTAAGGTTGCCCCCCAGTGTTTGTCTACCGTGAGGTGCCAGCGAGCCGTAGGTACGCCATCTCGGAGCTGCCTGCCCGCTGCCATCTGAGCGGGTGACCTGTTTATTCCGCGGAAGGGGGTGTTGAGGTACTGCAGGATGGCCATAGAGGACTTGTCCGTGTCGAGGGTGCCGCTGCTGCCCGTGTTCGCCATTATTATCCGCTTCCCAATCTTGACTGCGGCCTCTGCCCTGCCATTGGACTGCGGGTACTGGGCGGATGACAGACGCACAGACACGCCCCATAACTTGAAGAATTCCCCCATTTCCTCACTTGCCAGATTGGTGCCACCGTCCGTGGAAATTTGCTCCGGGGCCCCCCATCTGGCGAAGTAGCGACGTAGCTGAGTCTTGATGTGGGAGGAGGAGGTTCCGTGGGGGAAGTGGGCGAGCTCCAGCCACCCTGTGAGCCTGTCTGCGTAGGCCATGTACGAGTGTCCGTCGTGCTGAAACATATCTGCAACCGTCATCTGGAAGGGGTACTCTGGGGGCGGCGTGATAATGAGTTCCTCCGCGGCCTGAGATGGTGCGTGTACATCGCATTCTTCACACGAGGATCGGTGATACTGCAGGTCCCCCTCGAGTCCAGGCCAGTATACCGTCTGGCGCGCTCGTCGTTGCATCGAGTCCAGGCCTTGGTGCCCCGCGTGTAGGTTGGCAGCCACCTGCTGACGGAGAGGCTCCGGGATAACTAGGCGAACGTTGCCCTGTTCGAACGTATATGTCACCAAGTCTTGGATAACGGCCAGCCTCTCCCTGACACTGTAAAAGGGCCGAAGGCACGCAATTTCCTGGGACTTCCTATCGGCCCAGTCCCCGGCCAGGACTCTGGCTGTGAGCAGCTGGTACACGGGGTCGATGGTGGCGGCGTGCCTAACTCTCGCCTCGTCCACGACACAGCTGTCGTGCTCCACTGCTGCCACGACGGCGGCCGCCATGGTGTCGGTGAGGTCTTCGTCGAGGTCCATGTCGTAGGCGCTGGGATCGGCCTTTAAGGCGGGGTATCGGGACAGGAAGTCCGCCGCGCTGTTACGCTTCCCTGGCAGGTACTTGACCCTGAATCGGTACTGCAGAGTTCTCTCCTTCAGCCTGAAAAGGCGGGGGTTCGAGATTTCCGTGAGGGCACGATCCCCCAGTAACTTGGTTAACGGGCGGTGGTCCGTCACAACGGTGAGGTTGGGGCACCCCAGCAAGAACAGCCTCGCCTTCTGGAGACACCAGGCTACGGCAAGGGCCTCCCCTTCCACGGCAGCGTAGCCAGCTTCGGCGGCGGTGAGATGGCGGCTGCCGCATAGTGCCAGGCGCCACCCACCCGTGCAGCAAAAGGGCGTATTGGCGGAGCTGCATGAGCAGTACTGTTGAAGGATGACGAACCCTATGCCTTCTTTACTCCAGTCGGTGATCGCTGCTGTGGGGCGGCTCCTGTCGTAGTAGGCCAGTCCGTCCTTCGCTAGTTGGCATATCATATCTTGGGCGTGATGAAATTTGGTGCGGAGTGCCTCGTCCCAGTACACTGCCTTCCCCGTTGGTTTTTTGAGGAGCTCCCTGAACGGGTTCATGATAGGGGCTGTTGCGAGGAATGGCGCCAGCTGGTTGACAAATCCGTACCAAGCCCTTATGTCGGTGATAGAGGGCTGACGTGGCATCGGGAAGTTCTTGATGGCCGCCAAACGTTCCTCTGTTGGCTTGTAGGCCTCCCAGCCCAGGTTGAAGCCCACGAAGTCTACTTCCCTTCTGGCGAATTGGAATTTCTCCGGCTTAAGCGTGATACCCTTGGCTGCGCATGTTTCGAGGAAGTCGTAGGCATGCCAGAAGGCCCCTTCGATGTTGTCGTCGTAGAGTAAGGTGTCGTCCACGCACTTGTATTTCCTCTGGATATCCTGGATGGCGTCGTCAAACCGTTTGGTATACGCATCGCCAGCGGAGCAGTGCCCCATGGGTGTACGACGGTAACGAAACCTTCCCCAGGGGGTAATAAATGTGGTTAGATCGCGGCTTTCTTCGTCTAACTCCACCTGGTGGTATCCCCAGTACGCGTCCGCCACGGTCTTGAACGTGTGCTTAGGAACCCCGGACACCATGTCGAATGGGGCAGGGGTGTGATGTGTCTCCCGTAGGCAAGATGCGTTGAGGCGCTGATAGTCGACTGTACGGCGTGGCTGTCCTGATTTCTTGGCGACGACCACCATACGGGCGCACCATTCGGTTGGCTGCCCAGCGGGTACCGGTTCTATAACGCCACGGGCGGCATCTTCTTCGAGCTGGGCCTTCACTTCTTCTTCCCAGTGTTTCGGCACTGATGCTGGGGTATGGCATGCGTAAGGCGTAGTTCCTGGGAGCAGGTGGATACGGTGCGGTTTCCCCTGCATCACTGGTAGTGGTTTCCTGGCTGTGTTGAAAGTCGTCGTAGCGAAATGTTGTAGGAGCCAGGCTTCCAACCTGGCCGCATGTTCCTCCTGGGGTGGCATGGGCACCTCGGCAGGTCGGGGTGGTACCTGGGCGGCCCGCCTGGCTGTGCCATCGAACAGGCTCACGTGTGCCACCGCGGGGGAGGGATAGGGGAATTCCTTGGGTATCAGCGTTAAATCCTTGCAAGCGTTCAACGACAGAAAGAGGTGCTTTGCCGACTGCACGAAGTACACGTCCTGCTCCGTGGTGCGACCTTGCAGGGTGACGTGGCACACGGCAGATCCAAGGCACTTCAGGGGAAGGTTTGCCACATCCCGCAAACCGGCCCGGGGTGTGAGAGCTGCTGGGCGGACTTGGAGGTGCGATAGCAAGGAGGGCCCGGCCACACATACCTGTGCCCCAGTGTCCGCCACGGCGGTGACTGGCACTCGCACTCCCGTATCGTTGTGCACGACTGTTACCTCCACTACTGGGTGGCGGGCAAGGTTGGCGCCTGCAACAAGCACAGCACTAGACGTAGCACTAGACACATCCGTCGGGGATCCTGCCGATTTTGCCTGTGACTTCCTGCAGCATCTGTGATAGTGGCCCTGCTTGTGGCACCCGTTGCATAAGACGGATTTAGCGGGGCATGAAGCTCTACCAGGGGCATGGCGCCCACCGCAGTTCCCGCAGGAAGGGGGTGGGGGACCCCTGCCTGTGCCAGCGACGGTTGCACTTGGATGATCTGCCTCAGGTGTTTCGCTGCCAGCTGCACAAGCAGATTCCCTCCAGTTGCATTGGCGAGCGGCGGCATCGACGCGGGCCGCCTCATATGCACAGCACTTGGCCCTAAGGGCACTAACACTATTAATATCATTGCTACACTGGTATACATGGCGGCGCATAGCCTCATCGCTTAGGCCCACCATTAACTTGGGTAATAACATATATTCAGCCAGATTGCACTGACACTGAGGGCACTGGAAATTGCAATCGGTGGCCTTCTGAGAACACTTTAAAAAATAATCACTGACACTTTCTCCTGGGCCTTGTACCGCGTTAAAAAACTCCGACCATAATACGGCACGATTTGTAGAACGCAACACAATATCGCGAATAAAGTCCATGGCTTCCGTAGCGGTGAGGTTGCCCCATTCCTGTGACGTGAATCTGGCATCTAGCGCCCGTTGCAGAGGGGGTGTGCAGTATAGCCTGATGTGGTGGACGACCTCGTGGGGCGGTAGTCTGCACAGTTCGATCCAGCATTCCATCGACCTCCTCCAGGACCTGAATGCAGCGGGCTTCAGCTTAATTTCGCACTTCTCCGGGGCTGCAGACGCGGGGACACGAGGTGCAGGGGTAGCATGTGTCGCAAGCCGGTCACGGAGAGCGTTGATCATATGTTGCTGTGCCGCCATGGCTTGCCTGGCTTCTTGCAGGGCAGGGACAAGTCCACGGGGGACGACAGGGCGTGCGGCCCTTGGGGTGGACTGCATTGAGCGGCGCTGGAAGGGCATGGTGAGGGTCGCGTTTGTCCTTGATAATCACTGCGCCATATTGGATGTCAAGATAGGACAAGAGATACACGATGCTGGAGACATGTAGTTTAATGCGTCCTCAGATACAGACTGATCCAAGCATAGACTAAATACTAAGTCATTCACTAACACACTATTATTCTTAAGTTACCTAGACTTACTCCTTCCAAAATATCGGGTATACTGTCCCGAGATCAAATATCCATAATAGGCATAATCAAATAAATGAACGAGTAAAAATACGACGAGGTTTAATTAACTTAATCATGCTTTATTACACAAATTTACATAGAAAAAAACGAACATCTTAACATCAAACAAACACAAAATGTAATAAAAGAAATGCAAAATAATAAATAATATGGTTGCTTAGACTTGTTGTCTCTTGCAATGATTAATGGGTGGAAAGGGGTAGGACACGCGGCCCTGTGACCCCGAGACTATGCTAGTCTCGAAAGCAAAAATGATATGCAAAAACTGTACACATAATCCCACACACACTGCCCGAAATATGTAACAGCCAGCTAAACCTAAATCAAGTAAAAAATTAATCTAAGCTAAAATGGGGGAAAAGTAGTGGCCACGTGTTATTAACTGCACTCCTTACTTGTAAGATAGCCCTTGTCCTCAAATGGCTGTTGATTGAATTACTGTTGACCGAATAGTTGCACAGTTTGCACCCTTGCCTGGCCCACCCCTGGAATCCTCACTTTTGCTAGATAGGGTTTACATGGCTCCTCTTCTTCCCTATCTCCAGCTGAGGCACAAAACACAAAAACTTCTTGTTTGGTGGGAGTCCAGTTGGGGGAGGGGGTGAGCCAGAGATGCACTGATCAACTGACAAGGTCGGTCAGCCGGTCACAACTACGGCTCGTGTACGACTAAGGCAACCATTAGGGCCCGGCCAGACCAAGCGCGGCTAGCGGTGAGGTTAGCGGCAAGAGGTTCCCGCGCAAAATTGAAACCTTAGGTATCTTATAAAGGTGGCCAGATAGGAGGCGCGGGAAGCCTCAAGCCGCTGCAGTTGCCGCCAGACTATGTTTCATGTTTTAAAAAATCGTGGCGGCTCGAGCGTCTTCAACCAAGATTACGCCATTTTTCATCAGTTCCTGAAAGGGTACGCGGTTGGTTGTTCATTTCTAGCCATAACTAATCAACAATTTATTGGGAGGTGTTTCGGAGAGCAAAAATAAATTAAATAAATGGAAGTTATGGCAATCAACTGCAAATGGATGGTAATAAAATAGCGGGTAGGCCTACGCCTTTTTGTGCTTTGCAACCTATTTAATCACCATTTAGTTATATATATATATATATATATATATATATATATATATATATATATGTATATATATACATATATATATATATACATATATATATATATATATATATATATATATGTATATATATAGGTATATATGTATATATATATATATATATATATATATATATATATATATATATATATATATATATATATATATGTGTGTATGTGTGTGTGTGTGTGTGTGTGTGTGTGTGTGTGTGTGTGAAGAATTTTCTTCACTCTTCTTCTTTCAATCGTATTTTTAGCTCTCTTCTACTAATTCTATAGCTACCCCTTAAACATTCTCTTCTACATTCAATTTTCTTTAACGAAACATAGGGAAGACTAATCTAAACTTGTTGACAGTGGCGCACGCCATGCTCGTGACGTCACAGCATGGATACGCACAACAGAGGGCCTTAGTCGTAACCCCGGCGTATGTTGGTTCTTTCCTTAAACTACGTGGGTCGAGATTAAATTCATAAACTGAAATTTAAATATAAATTTCAATACTGCTGAATTAATGCATCTTATATTTCTCAATACCAATTAAGGTTTGTTAATTTTAAGATGTATGCCCATCACACCAGTCCATTGCTAATTAATCATTTGAAATATTATTTTTAGCAAGCCAGAATAGGTAGGGTTATTGTATATATAAATTCCCTTAGAGCAGCAAGATTTCTCTAAAGTATTTAGTACAAAATCCTGCCTCCTCTGCACTCCTTGCAACAATATATTGCCCTGTCCTGAAGTCCCGATATGGCACCCCCAATGGATTACCGTGCGCATCAAGCTCCTCACCTGTCTGGAAAGGTGAAGCCAGGTGATCTCCTCGACCTTAGGGTCGGCCCCATTCAACCAGAAGCGGCCCTGGCCTACTGACCTCCCTGAGTCCCTTGTCAGTGAATCCGTGCACCTCTGGCTCACCCCCATCCCCTTCTCCCAAAACGTGACTCACCAAGGAGTCCTGTTGCTGCTGGTCGGAGAGATTGAGAAGAAGAGGACCCTGGGATACCATAGTTGTAGCCAACAAGGATTCTTGGGGTGAGCCAGGCAAGAGTGCAACGTGCCAATTAGTGCGACGTCCAGGTCAACAGCTATCACGGGCATAGGACTAATCTTAAAGGAGTGCAGGTACTACATCAATGGCCATTTAGTTTTCCCCCATTTTTTCTTAGCTTAGACTAATTTTAACTTTATAGGGAACCTGGCTTTTACACTATTCGGACTGTGTGCGGTGGGATTGTGTGTAAATATTTTTCCATAATTATTTCTTGCTTGGAGACTAACACAGTCTCTGGGTCACATGGGCCACGTGTCCGACCCCATTTCGATTGTTTATTATTGCAGACCACGTGTCTAACTAACTAATTTTCATCATTTTGAATTGCATTTTTATGATTCCATTTTGTCTTTGTTAAGATGTCCGTTTCTTTGATGTAAATTTGTGAATAAATCAATATTAGGTTAATTAAAACCTCCTTAGTATTTTTGCTCCCTCATTTATTTTAATGTGTGAAATGAATAGTTGATCACGGGACAAAGTACCCAATATTTAAAGAGAAAACCTAAGTAAGTCTATAGGTGGTAACAGCGAGAAACTTTGCATTAATATATTTGCTTCGAAGGTAAAGATCCTTATCTTTAAACTTTTAAACTACTTTACATCACTGCTCCCATTTTGGATTTTGTCTAATTACATTAACGTAAAATACCTGTCCAGCATCTCATTGGGGTAGCTGGGACGGAGCCGAAACAGAGCCTGAGAATGAGATGACTATAGACCTGACAAAGAGTAGGCCATAAATTATTGTTAATCCTACGTGTGGAGTTCTTCGGCCTCTGGACAGTAAAATTTCCCCCTTTTGTATTTAAAGAGTGATGGTTTGTGAATTGTGACAGTAAAGTATTAGCAGGGTGTCTGTGCCCCGAGAGTAAGTGCTCATATCCTCCCCTGTTGAACTTTATGTAACTGTTATAAGGAGACTTTCCCGGACTAAGTTCCCACTCAGAACATAACACTAAAAAATTCTCCACAATATATATATATATATATATATATATATATATATATATATATATACATATATATATATATATATATATATATATATATATATATATATATATATATATATGTATATATATATATATATATATATATATATATATATATATATATATATATATATAAGATATAGAGAAATTTCATATGTGAAAAGAATCGTATGTAAATTTAAACAATATATTTTATGCAAATGCTAGTTAATTCTGGAATGAAAGGGACAATGACTTTTCGTGAACTTTATCATATTTGAAGCAATTATAATACCTGGTAAGAGAGAGATTGACGTTGTCTATAGTTCTACATTTGTTTTTTTGAGCCTGAATCCAGGAAGGATGTTGCCATCAAAGAATCAAAACACTTGTGAAATATGCAGATATTCATTAAATCTGTCACCGTACAAACGAGACTGGCAACATTAATTTCAAAGTTAACTTATTTTCCCTTCTCTGTTTATTAAAATCGTGAATCGAGTCTCTTGTGTAATTTATAGTTCAGATTAAAATAACGATTTTCAATCGGAAGTAATTTCCTACTCAAACATCATCGTCATGTTTACGAGGAAGGCTATCTTCGAAAGCTGGGACTGGTAGTGTTTGAAGGAGGCAAGAGAGGTGTTGCGGTTCCGGTGTGGCCACTCAACATTTTGTCGCTGGCTTGCCGCCGAGTCATGCCGTTAACCTCGCCGCTCATCGCGCTTGGTCTGGCCGAGCCCTTAGGTCACGTGGGTTCACCTGTCTTCACCATCCAAACAAGCGAAGATCAATGATGTGTAGGCTATAGTAACCTAGTGGAGGTGCCATATCGGGACTTCAGGGCAGGGCAATATATCGTTGTAAAGAGTGCATAGGAGGCAGGATTTTGTACAAAATACTTAGAGAAATATTGCTGCTCGAAGGGAATATACATATACAATAATCCTACCTATTCGGGCTTGCTAAAAATTAATAAATATATGATCGATTAGCAATGGGTTGGTGCGATGGGCATACATCTTAAAATTAACTGACCTTAATTGGTACTGAGAAATAAAAGCTGCATTTAACTCAGCAGTGTTAAAATTATATTTTCAACCATTGTAATAATTTATCTCGACAAACACAGTTTGACGAAAGAATCACCGTACGCTGGCGTAAGGCTTTTGGTGCGTGTCTACTCTGTAACGTCACGAACATGGCGTACGCTATTGTCAATAAGTTTATTTAGTTTAAAATAATCTACCCGATGTTGGTAAAGAAAACTTAGTGAGTATGAGAGAAAATGTTTAAGGTCTAACTATAGTATTAAAAGGGAGCAAAATACGAAAGGAAGATGAAGTGAAGAAAAATTCTTCACACATAGTACATTATGATTTAAAGATAAATTTAAAACTTATTCCAATATTGAAAGCTTTGAAAAATTAAGAAGCGTGAATTACTCACAAAAGGGTATTATTGTAGTGTATTACAGGGTAATGTAACCTAGGGAAAAAACTAATTTTTCTTATAAAAAAAAATTACGCTCTCCTCGAAAATGACACTCGTTCCTGTCGCAAATGAATAGTTTCAGAAATATATATACATATATCTATATGCTACAATAATGGGGGACCCCCAGTGGGAACTCGGGGTTTTGGGTGGGGAAACGATATATAAACGTAAAACAAGCCTTTTCTTCTCTATACATTACCTTCTTGGATGTATAATAAACGGAGGAAAAAACAAAACAGTATAACTGGATACACTTTGGAGGCGTCGTTAAAAAGGCTATTTCTCATGAAAATATTCAGTAACCAGAGCTGCCAACGTGTGATGTAGATCAAATGTTAGCGTAACATGCTAGCATTAGCAGTGTTTTTCATTCAATTTTTCTCATTCTACTAGTCGCTCCAGTACGTTCGTTTGTACATAGCAGGTTTCGACCTTCTGCGCAAAAAACCCGCTTCGCTGCGCAGAGACTTTTCCTCCACCAATAGGATTTCTTCTTCTCTAATCGTGAAATGTAACTGTTCGTCTCTCTACCAGCTCTGTTCAAGTCTATTACTTGATTAGTTATGTAATACCCTCGTATACATATTACGTTTGACCCCAGTATTACTCATTTTATTATCCAATACCTTATTAAATCACCTCATTTTATATACCCATTAAATATTATTTATCATACATTCCATATTATCTTCATATATTACTTTTATACATTTTGTTATTACCTTGTCACTCCCAGATTTCACATAAATACTTGCTCTGGACAAGTTTCCCATTCTGTTCATTCATGTTTACTCTCTAGACTCCGTAGCTTTTCCGTTAACCAATCACAAACCCATACGTGTGTAAAGTTTGCACAGGGGGTTTAATATTGCCCTACCCCCACCTTCCAACAAGCCTTTTTCCGTGGAAACCTTTGCCCAAGTCATGTCTTTGTTAGTTCAAGTGACGTCATTTTGCGTATTTTACGATGGAAGTTTTAGAAAATTTTAAGGACTTCAGTAATCCATACTTGAAAGTATTTTGGTAAATTCCAATGTTGATAATTTTCTTAAATCACGTAATGTAATATACCAACTTTTACAGTGTTCCAAGTGCTGTACTAATCTAAGGCAAAACGGTTAAGTTTTATTATATTCTGGTAGAGTGCGAAGCTCAGCATTACCGATTGCCTATGCATACAAGGGTGATGTTTTATTTCCCTGTGATCGTAAGTGAGGAACAAGAACCATTATAATTAATATTGGTAATATTAGCGTAGCATTACTAATGTTAGTGTGCGCAGCTCAACATTACCGCTTCCCAGTACATACGAGCTTGATGTTTTATTTTCATGCGAGCGAAGCGAGCTAATGGCAAAACAAGAACCATTATATATAATGTTATCGTAACAGTACTAACGTTACCGTAACGTGAGTGGAGTGATATAGCAAAGGGCATTATATTGGATTTGTGACCTGGGAACTCGTAGGTTACGTTAGGTGGGTTTGTTAGGTTCTTTACCCTTTTTGTACTTTTTTATATATTGTGTAAAGGGTATATGGAAAAATTCTTTAAAATACACACGATAATAATACCGTATCATTTCTAGTTAGTAATTCCACCGTAACTTTGGTAACGCTGTGTACCGTTGGTAACGTACATTACCATATCTATATATAAATATATATATATATATATATATATATATATATATATATATATATATATTGTAAGGACAGTGAGACAAGCGTCACCAAGATCAACTGATACTTTATTCAAATGTGCACGGGAGTATATTACAAGGTGCGAACGGAAAGGTAGGATGACGCTGGCACCAAATCAGATTGAAGTGCCCGCCAAAATATGTGTTTTCTTACACTTACAAATATATGAATTATGGGTTAACAGAAAATGTAGCTCTGGTAGAGCGGAATATATATACATGGGAAACCACAGTGTGGCGAACAGAGAATTCAAATAAATAAGTAATTTGTCGATTTTCTGGACGACAAAGGGATCGGTGTCCTTACAAGTACTCCCCCCCCCCAAGACATCGGGCGGCGTAGAGGGCTGATGATCAATCTTCGTATCTTTTCGGGCGTCGGAGGGTTCCTCTTGTTTTTGAACGGAGGGGCGCGCTGGCGGTCGGTGTAAGGATCTCTTTCTCTTGTCGTCGTTTGATGATTTTTCTTTCGTTGGGCTGCTTGTTTTGAGGCGGAACTCTGGATCTGCCAGGTCCGGCGGAGGCGGTGTCGCTTCCTTCGAGAAACGCTGGTTTCACGCGGTCTATTGAGACCCAGTCCTCTTGGCCATGGACGTCGAGAAGGAAGGCTTTCGTTGTCTTTTTAATTACCCGGTAGGGACCTCGATAAGGTCTAGTCAGTGGTTGTTGATGAGCGTCGACACGGACGAAAACGTACCTGCAGTCATCCAGGTTTTTTGGCTTGAAGTGCTTGGTTCTGTCCTGGTAAGTTTTGAGACACGGCCTGAACTTCCTGGCGATGTCCCTTAGGTGATCCAGCTGCGTGTCGTCGGTTGATGAGGGAAAGAATTCGCCAGGAACTGCGAGCGCTTCCCCGTAGACCTTTTCGGCGGGCGAAGGTTCACCGTTTGCACGAGGGGCAGTGCGAAGGCCGAGGAGTACCCAAGGAAGTCGTGATTTCCAGTCCCCGTCGGTGCAGCTCGCCATCAGGGACACCTTGAGGGCGCGGTGAGTTCTTTCGACCATGCCGTTTGCCGCAGGGTTGTATGCCGTGGTGCTGTGGAGCGTCGTCCCCATCAGGTTCGCCAAAGCGAGCCATATTTCTGAGAGGAAAGCGGGGCCTCTGTCAGTCGTGATGTCGTCAGGAACGCCAAACCTGCTCACCCAGCTTGACAGGAGGGCTTCGGCGCATGCTTGAGTCGTAGCTTCGGTCATCGGCGATGCCTCCAACCACCTCGTGGAGCGATCGATGATCGTAAGTAGGTAGTAAGCAGATCCAGAAGGGGGCAATGGTCCCACGACGTCTTTTTTTTTTTTTTTTTTTTTTTTTTTTTTTTCGGGTTCCCCAGGTCCCTCAGTGTGAGGCACCTCGTATATCCACCAGAGAGTTGCTAATACATCTTCCGGTGTATTTTGCATCTTCCAGTCTTGGATGGTCTGGGATGCATCTTAGGTATTTATCGAGCTGATTTTTAAACGCATCTACGCTCACTCCTGATATGTTTCTTAGATGAGCTGGCAGCACATTAAATAGTCGCTGCATTATCGATGCTGGTGCGTAGTGGATTAATGTCCTGTGCGCCTTTCTCAGTTTACCTGGAATGCTTTTTGGTACTATTAATCTACCTCGGCTTGCTCTTTCTGATACTTTAAGCTCCATGATGTTTTCAGCAATTCCTTCTATTTGCTTCCATGCTTGTATTATCATGTAGCGTTCTCTTCTCCTTTCTAGACTGTATAGTTTTAAAAATTGCAGTCTTTCTCAGTAATCAAGGTCCTTAACTTCTTCTATTCTAGCAGTATAGGACCTTTGTACACTCTCTATTTGCGCAATATCCTTTTGGTAGTGTGGGTACCATATCACATTGCAGTACTCGAGTGTACTACGCACATAAGTTTTGTAAAGCATAATCATGTGTTCAGCTTTTCTTGTTTTAAAGTGTCTGAATAACATTCCCATTTTTGCTTTACATTTAGCCAACAGTGTTGCTATTTGGTCGTTGCATAACATATTCCTATTTAAAATTACACCAAGGTCTTTAATTGCTTCCTTGTTTGTGATTGTCTCATTATTAGGTCCCTTGTATGCATACACCATTCCTTCTCTGTTTCCATAATTTATTGATTCGAATTTATCGGAGTTAAATACCATCCTATTTATCTCCGCCCATTCATATATTTTGTTTAGATCTCTTTGTAGTGAGTTCCTATCTTCATCACAAGTAATTTCTCTACTTATTCTTGTGTCATCGGCGAAACTTCTCACTACGGAGTTTTCAACATCACAGTCTATGTCTGAGATCATAATAACAAATAGCAGTGCAGCTAATACCGTACCTTGGGGCACACCAGATATTACCTGGGCTTCATCTGATTTCTCGTCATTTGTAACCACTATCTGTTTTCTGTTTTGCAGGAATTCTTTTACCCATTTTCCTATCTTTCCCACAATATTATGCTTTCTCATTTTTTTCTCCAATATGTTATGGTCTACCTTGTCAAAGGCTTTTGCAAAATCTAGATAGATCACATCTGTGTCTTTTTCATTTATCATATTATTGTATGTTTTCATAGTGAGCTATCAGTTGGGTCTGTGTACTTTTTCCAGGTACAAAACCGTGTTGACCCATATTAAACAAATTATTTTTGACCAAATGGTTCATTATTTTCTTTTTTATTACCCTCTCATACACTTTCATAATATGTGATGTTAGACTAACAGGTCTATAATTGCTTGCCTCTAGTCTTGATCCACATTTGAAGATAGGGGTTATATAAGCTAATTTATGTTTAACATATATCTCGCTCATATCTATACTCTGTCTTAGCAGTATTGCAAGTGGCTTCGCGATAGTGTTTGCAGTTTTTTTTAACAAAATCGCTGGAACTCCATCTGGTCCGGCTGCCGATCCATTTTTAATTTCGTTTATAGCCGTGACAATATCTGCTTCATTAATATCTATATCCGTTAGATATTCAACATTTTCTTCTCTCATTTCTGTTTCATTATTCTCATTCGCAATTCTTGGCGTGAACTCACTCTTATATTTTTCTGCTAATATGTTGCATATTTCCTTTTTTTCATTCGTTAGCCGTCCTTCAATTCTTAGAGGGCCTATTTCTATTCTCCTTTTATTCATCTTTTTTGCATAGGAGTAAAGTACTTTGGGGTTTCTTTTTATATTTTGAAGTGTCCTTTCTTCTAAGTCCCTTTTTTCATTTTCTTTCGACTGTATAATCTTTTGTTCTGCATTTTCTATCTTACATTTTATTTCCCTCATTTTCCACACATTTTTTTCTTTTGCAAGATTTTTCTTCCACTTTCTAATTTTCTGAAATAAGATCCTTCTGTCTCTTGGTATGCACGTCTTTTGTTTATTGTTTTTTTTCGGTACATATTTTTCAACAATTTTCTCCAGTATTTTGTACAGTATATCCATATTTACCTGTATATTATCACTTATAAATACATTTTTCCATTCTTTATTCAGTTCTTCATTTATTTCTGACCATTTTATATTCTTACTGTAAAAGTTATATTTTCCATATCCTTCCCAAAGTTTTGTGCTTTTATTACTTCTGTGATCACTTGCTTTGGAATGAACTATCAATTCTATGACATTGTGGTCTGAAATTCCCGTGTTATACACTATTATTTCTTTAACATAATTCACCTCATTCACAAATACTAGATCTAGGACATTTTCCTTTCTTGTTGGAATGTGGTTTATTTGTTGCATATTATGTTCTAATAGCATATCTTGAAGCTTTTCAAATTGCCTCTTATCTTCTGCGCTACTATTACTATCTTTTTTATATGTATACATACAACCACTTTCTTCTATCCGTTCTTTCCAATCCACGAAAGGAAAGTTAAAATCTCCGGATAGGAGTATATTCCAGTCTTTATGGTTTCTACATATATCATCTATTTTTTCTATTATTATGTCAAACTCCTTAGTGTTTGGGGGTCTGTAAACTACAATATTCATTAGTTTTTCAAATTCAAATTCTACCGCAATCAATTCACATTCTGTGTTGCTGTATTTTTCACATACTTTTCCTTGATTTATGTCTCTTCCATATATTGCGGTTCCCCCTTGATTCCTATTTTTTCTGTCTGATCTATAAGTTTGGAAACCCTTTATCTGGTCATCACTGCCAGTCTCTTGGGAATACCATGTTTCACTTATATTTAATATATCTATTTTTTCAATTTGGGTTAGTTCTTCTAAGAACTCTATTTTCCTTTTAGAGTTACTCGTGACTAAACCCTGTGCATTCATTACTATTATGGTTTGTGTTTCATCCCCATTATTTAATATTGGTAATAATATGGATTCTCCCATGCTTCCTTCCTGTTCTGATATGATGTTCTTTTCTTCATTTCCCGGAATTCTGCCATTAAAAAATCCAACTTTTCTATTATATTTGCTCTTTCGCCTTCATATTTATTTGTGTGTGTATACCTGCAACTGTCCCCATATCTGCACCAACCCCTGGCATTATAGATGCATTCTTTGTAGTTGGGCTCTAAATGTGCAGGTTTGGGTTGATAGGCCTCATATCTTGGGGCTCTTGGTTCAAAGCGCGGTATATACATGGCCTGCTTTTTTGTTTCTTTTTTTGTTTCTTTTTTGCTTTCATTTTTCTTTTCAGTTTGCTGAGTTTTCTTACTTTCATTCATGGTTGCAGGATGCATATATCGACATTTTTTGTTGTAAATGCATCCTTTTCCTTCTTTTAGGTTTTTGCATATTTTTGGATGGAGATCTCTGCATTCGTCTCCATATCCGTCTAAATACGCACATTTACCATATATTTCATAATTATGGCATATCTTTGGATGCTTGTAGTAGCATCTTTCGCCAAATCTGCAATTCCCTCTTTTCAGCATATTGCAGACTATATCTTTCTTTTCTATTTTTTCTTGTTCTTGCTCTTCCCTAAAATTATGTAGGTCCGGGTAGAGTCTCTTGGGTCTATTATTTGTTTCCATCTGGTAATTTATTTCTTCATAAGTATGTTGTTGGATGGCATCATAGGTTATATCAATGATTTCTTCTGCATCCTTACACATATCCTGTTCATTGTTCTCTTCTTCTTCTTTTTCTTCTTCTTCTTCTTCTATTTCTTCTTCTTCCTCTTCTTTATCTTCAACTATTTGCAGATTTAGTCTCGACTTAATTATATTTTCTATCCAGACTAAGCATGTTGGGCAGAATACCTTTGTGTCTTTATTTTTTATTTTTTGCTGTATTTCAGCACATGTGGGATGTGTTGGGACATGACAGGCATCACATTTTCTAATCAATTGTTGAGGATTATTAATGGAATACCATATCTTACATGTATTACACCATTTTGGCATTCTTTTTCCCATTGCATCAATCAGCATATTCACCATATTGGACTTCTTATTGTTCTTTGATGGAATGTGTTGATTGATGTAGACTTTCTTTATAAGTCTCTTTAACACTTGGATTTTCTTTGGAATTTCTTCTATTATTTTACTGATGTTTTCCGCAGATTTGCTCCAGTTTATTGGATCATATTGTTTCAATATGTCTGCGAATATTTTTCCGTCACATTGGTTGACGTTACTAGTGACCTCTGTTATCAGACGGTCGAGCTCCTGTTTCGCCAACTCATGGAATTTATTTTTGCTGAGTCCAGCGATGTCTCTCCAAGCCTTGCCCGTGTTGTACATAGCCATCTTGATTAGATTTTTAGTAATTCACAAGATAACTATTCTATGCCGACGTTTTATCCCACTTCTCCAACCTCAAACTAATCACTGACTATTCACGAAAACTTGTAGCTATATTGCACTCGATAGCCTTTTGTTATCCACGTTAAATCATGATATTTATAGGGTCGCAAAAGTGTAATCACTCACTGGCACACAGATACAAAACTGTATATGGCCGAAACGTCTTTTTGGCTGGGGAAAATCGCCTACCCCCGATTCGGTGTGACGGCTGACCTTGCTTGACTGGCAGTTGATGCATGACTTCGCCCATTCCCGGGCGTCCTTTTTTATCCCTGGCCAGACAAACTTTTCAGACAGAAGGCGAGCAGTGGTGCGTCCTGAGGGGTGTGAAAGTCCATGGATGATATCGAATATTCTTCTTCTGCAGGAGGCTGGTACCCAGGGACGTGGGCGGCACGTGCTGGTGTCGTAAAGAATAGTTACTCCTGCTGGTCCGAGGGGAATCGCACTTATCTTGAGCGCGGATGGCCCCGTCAGGTGATCCTGTGCTTCTCGGTCGGTGCGTTGTTCGGTTGCGAAATTGGCGTAGTCGATTCCCAGGTGGATCGCGTCAATTTCAATCCTTGAAAGGGCGTCCACGACTGGGTTTTTCTTTCCTGGGACGTAACGTATGGTGCACCCGAATTCGGCGATTGATGCGAGATGACGTTGTTGTCGGGAGGACCATGCGTTCGTCGATTTCGTGAAGGCGTGTACAAGGGGTTGATGGTCCGTCGCGATTGTGAAGGGGGTACCCTCCAAGATGTGCCTGAAGTGGCGGACGGCGAGGAGTTCCCTATCGAAGGTGCTGTATCTTGTTTCGGCGGGTTTCAATTTCTTGCTGAAGAATGCCAGCGGTCGAGGAGAACCATCGACGAGTTGCTCAAGCACAGCCCCACAGGCGACGTTGCTGGCGTCGGTCGTTAGTCGCAGGGGCGCGTTGTCGTCGAAATGAGCCAGGGTGGTGGCATTCGCAAGGGCATCCTTCGTCCGAGCGAATGCCTGTTGCTGGGGCAAACCCCACTCGAGTTTTTTGCTTTTCCTTTCAGGACGTCGTCGAGGGGTGACAGGGTTTGTGCGATGTTGGGGATGAAGTGCCTGTAGTAATTGACCATTCCCAGGAACTCCTGAAGTTGGCGGATGGTCGTAGGGATTGGGAACTTCCTGATGGCGTCGACCTTGGTTGTCATGGGTTTTACCCCGCGCGAGGATACGCGGTGACCAAGGAAATCCACTCCCTCCGCACCGAACGTGCATTTGTCGAAGCGTACGACTAGGCCGTTCTCCTGTAGGCGTTTTAGGACGGTGCGGACGTGCCCCCGGTGTTCCTCCTTGGTTTTCGAGAATATCAGGATGTCGTCGACGTAGCAGACGCAGAAAGGTAGGTCACCCAGAATGCTATCCATTAGTCGTTGGAAGGTCGCCCCGGCGTTGCGTAGACCGAAGGTTGAGTATGCGAAGGTGTAGGATCCGAACGGCGTTACAATGGCAGTTTTCGGGATGTCTTCCGGGAATACGGGGACCTGGAAATAAGACTTGAGGAGGTCCATCTTGGTAAAATACTTTGCGCCGTGCAACGCGTTCGTTAGGTCCTGCATGTTGGGCAGCGGGTAATGATCGGGCGTTGTGATGAGGTTGAGGCACCTGTAGTCGCCGCAAGGTCTCCAGGACCCGTCCGGCTTTTTAACCATGTGCAGGGTGATGCCCAGGGGCTCGATGCTTTCTTACAGATACCCATGCGTTCTATGTCCTCGAAAGCGCGTTTGGCATCCTTCAGTTTCTGGGGCGGGAGGCGGCGGAATTTGGCGTGAGTGGGAGGTCCTGTCGTTGTGATGTGGTGGTAGATACCATGCTTGGACGGGGAACCTGGCGAGTGTCAGAGCTCGGGCTTGAAAACCTCGGGAAATTCTCGTAGGAGGTCGGCGTAGGGGTGCGTCGTTACGGCGGATACGGACATTGTTGCAGGGCCGTGTTCTAGGGCGCGGGACTGGCAGGTTCCCGTGTCGATGAGACGTCTGTTAGCGACATCGACGAGGAGTCCATGGTGGGCGAGGAAATCCGCACCGAGGAGGGGGCGATTGACGTCGGCGATAGCGAAGGGCCAAGAATACGAACGGCCCATGATAGATATCTTGGGGGTCTTGATCCCATAGCACCGTATGGGAGATCCGTTGGCGGCGATGAGTGAGGGAGCGTTTTTGTCGGGACCACGGTCTAGGTCGGACTTTGAAGGAGGGAACGTTGACTGCATTGCGCCGGTGTCCACCATGAGTCTACGGTTGGAAATGGTATCGAGGATATAGAAACCATTTTTGTTTTGGTTAACTGCGGCTGCGATGGTGGCAGGTGGATGCTTCTGGCGTCATCTTCTAGGGAAACTGCATGGTGCTCTACATTTCTTGGCGTCACTGCCGAACTGTTGGTGGTAGAAGCACCATGCTGGGTTAGGCCTAGGGTTCGGTCGCGTCGGTTGCGGTGGTTTCTTTCTTGATAGAATGTTGATCTCGTCGTCCTCAAGGGCCATTGCCGAGGAGTCTATGGAAGAGCAGCTGCTGAAGGAGGAGAACGGAGGCGGTGTTGACGATAATGCTCTGAGGTGAGATGCTTTGGAGGCCTCGTGGAGCTTCTGAGCCTTCGACAGGAGTTCGTTCATCGGGAGCGTGTCGGCGTCTGTCAATTGGGCCCGTACGTCCTGTGGTAGGCGTCGAAGAAAGATTTCGCGAGATAAGCTAATCTCACGTCGTCGGCCGTTGCTGTCTGTTTCGGGGAGCATAAGCAGGCCGGTTAGCTCGTCCCACGCCTCGACAGGAGAGGTGTCACCCATGGGCTTGCCGGCGAGGTCCAGTACTTTCTGTGCCCTTGCTGAGACGGAGAGGGAGTAGATACCGATGAGTTTCGTTCTCAGGTCGTCGTATGAAACTTGGCCGGCCTGGGCGTCGAGCCATGGGGAAATCTTGTCGAATACCTCTTCAGGTATGGAGGTGAGAACGATGTCAGCCTTGGCGCAGGAGTCGCTGAGTCTAGCGACGCGGAAGAGTACGTCCGCTCTCAGGAACCAGGAAGCGGTGTTGTGTTGAGAAAAGGGCGGCAGTTTGACTTTGGGCGTGGAGGCGAGGCCGTTGGGTGCGATGGGCGTGTTTCTTCCTGCATCATGGCCAGACGACGAGTCGGCGAAGAGGTGAGAAGTTGATATGTCGGTTAAGCTCATCCTACTGCCTTACGTTCACCGAAGTGCGGGAGAACCAAAGGCAGGCTCGTGCCTAAGGTAACGGAGTATGGAGAAGGTAGCACGGCCGTAATAAGTCCGTTAATGGCAAAGCCAAAACCGCTGATGCTACTTTCAACTGTGGGGTCACCAGTTGTAAGGACAGTGAGACAAGCGTCACCAAGATCAACTGACACTTTATTCGAATGTGCACGGGAGTATATTACAAGGTGCGGACGGAAAGCTAGGATGACGCTGGCGCCAAATCAGATTGAAGTGCCCGCCAAAATATATGTGTTTTCTTACACTTACAAATACAGTATATGAATTATGGGTTAACAGAAACATGTTATGAAATGATACATATGTCAAAATGTAGCTCTGGTAGAGCGGAATATATATACATGGGAAACCACAGTGTGGCGAACAGAGAATTCAAATAAATAAGTAATTTGTCGATTTTCTGGACGACGAAGGGATCGGTGTCCTTACAATATATATATATATATATATATATATATATATATATATATATATATATATATATATATATATATATATATATACATATTATGAAGAATTTTTCTTCACTCTCCTTTTTCCTTTTGTATTTTGTATTTTAGGCTCTCTTAAGTTCTAGGGGGAAGCACGGGAATAAGTGAACGATTTTGTGTGTTCTAATATTTAAAAAAGAATAACATACTCTAGCCCAAAAGATATTAAAAATGGTGCCTAAGAGAGAATCAGTGAAAGGTGCCGTGGGTGTGAGTATGAGAAAAAAGGAAGTGAAAAGGGGAAAAGGAGAGAAAGAATATTCAAACGACTCAGAACAAGAAGAAAGCATGGCTGGTACAAGCGACTTTGGATGGTGCAAAAAGACCGCTAAGATCGAACAAAGAAGCGATCGAATGTGATTTATGTGATGTATGGTTCCATATAGGCTGTGGCCAACTAGACAGAAGCGAATTTAAAAGAATCTGCGAATCCAAACATGCTCAATGGCTTTGTAGTAGATACAGGGGAGTTTAAAAGACTTGAAGGCAGAAAACAAAAAACTTAAGAAATAATATGATGAGCTTAGGGATAATTTCATAGGGCCGCGGGACACTAAACTATTTAAAAAATGAGATCAGAGCCTTTGTGGATAATAATATGATAGGAACGAGTCAGTTGACAATGGAAGAAGTTAGGGCGGTTATGATAAAAATAAGGGAAAAAAAGAAAAACATTATAGTAATTTTCAACATAAAAGAAGGTACAAAAGTTGATAGTAATGAAAAACTGAAAGATGATTATGATACATGTGGAAGTTTGATTAATGTCGAGTTAGGAATGAACGATGTGGAAATTGAAGAAGTGGGTAGGTTAGGCAAACCAAAGGAAGAGAGAAAGGGACAGGAACAAAGACAAAAACCAAGGCTAGTTAAGCTTAAAAGCACTAGGAAAAAATAGGGAATAATTGCAAGGGAAAAACACCTCAAGAAATCAACAAAAGAGGAGTTGAGACATGTTTTCATAGCATCTGACCTCACTTTTAAGGAAAGAGAGAATGAAAAGAAGTTGATTCTCCGGATAGCTAGGTTGGTAGTGTCGCGGGCTTCTGTTTCAGAGGTCCCGAGTTCGGTCCCCGCCAAGGACGCGAATACCGTGAGACCTTCTACCGAGGGTTACTCCCCAGGGTGGCGCCTGAGGGGGGAGGTTAGAGGGGACTAGTGATAGTCCCTGCTGGTTTATGGTCGCCCGAGGAGAATGATGTAGATCGTCTCAGTGGAGACCTAAAACCTGCAACTTTAACTTTTTAACTTTTTGATAGAGGAATTGAGAGATAAGGTATGAGGTATAAATCTAAACAAAAAAGTTAGCCACCGTATGAAAATATGCCTGTTAAATATTCAAGCACTAACCAAACAGAAATTAGTAGCAGTAGAAAACGAGATGAACACAGATAAGATTCATATATTTTGTTTGACAGAAACGCACCAAAAGATAGATAACATTTTTTACGGGCTACCCAACGGCAAGAGCCCGTGTCTTACACAAGGTAAGGCAATCTACACACACAGATAAAATGCAAGTAAATAAAGGTTTGTTAAAGATAGAAAAAAGAACGGATTGTAAAGACAAAAAGGGTGGTGGGTTAATGTTAATTTGTAAAAATAACGATATCACTGAAGCAGAGGAAATGGAACCAAAACACAGTGATATAATAATGGTAAAGTGCAAAATCTACATCTTAATATTTCTGATAATACTAGTATATTTTGCAGCAGGAAATACAGAAGAAGATAAAAGAAAAGCGATCAAGAATTGAAAACAGAATGTGAAAGATTAATACAGAAAGCAGGAGAAACAACTCCTTTACTAGTATTGGGAGATTTTAACGGCCACGTAGGATTTCAGGTACACCAACAAGTAGACAGACATGAGGAAATGGTGCTAGATGGGATGAGTAACCACAATCTAACACTCTGAAATGGAGGTGAATGGTGTTCAGGACTATACACGTGGTATAGACAAGACCACTATAGTGTTATTGATTTTGTTCTTGCAAATAATATGCTATATAAACAATTTAAATGTATGAAAATAGATGAAAATAAAACAGTATTAGACATCAGATCACGACTTAATAACAGCAGAATTGGAAGTAAAAACAAATAGAGAAAATAACTACATTAAAACGAAGTGGGAAGAAATTACATATTATAGCAATGACACAAAAGATATAGACGAATATGTAAAATCCATAGAGAGAAAACTCGTTAGCAAGAATGTAAAGAACATTGAAGAGCTAAATATAATAATGGCAGAAATGAAACAAGAACATTTGGCTAAAACATATAGGAGAAAGGTAACGAATGATAAGAAGACCAAAGAACAACCTTGGGTAACCGAGGAAATGAGGAGAAAGATTAAGGAAAGAAAGGAACTTGATAGAAAAAAGAGAAATGAAAAAGATATTAGGTTAAAAACAGTATTAGAAGAAAAATACAATCATAAGAAGAAAGAAGTACAAATACTGATGAAAGATAGTATAACTTTATATGAGAAAAAGAAGATCAGGGAGATAAGAGATGATAAAAACAATAAACTATGGGAAAACATAAACAAATTAAGAAATAGCAACGAAATAAAAAGCTAGGCAATACAATTATATGGAGATAGAGGAAATAAACTATCAGATGAAGAGGCCAAAGAAGAATTAGTAAAATTTTGGAAAACAGTCTACAATACACATGAAAATATAATAAGAGAGATCTGGAATGAGGAGAAGGAGAGTGAATACCTGGATAATTTGAGAAGAGAAAACGACATTATAATAGTAAATGAATATAGTATACCTGAACATCTAAGGGAGCATTACGATGCTGTACTAAATGTCAAAGGAATAATTAAACCCATGGCCGCCGCTGAAATGAATAAAGGTAAATTAGAAAAATGCCTAAAACGCCTAAAGAAAGGTAAAGCAACTGGGCCAGATGGACTAAAGCCAGACTATTACAAAGCAATGATGATAAGTGATATATGTAAGAATACGCTAGTGAACTGCTACAAAGAGGAACTAGCCAGCAAAGAAAAACCCAAAAGCCGGAAAGAATCCAGAACAAAAATTTTAAAAAAGATAAACAAACCAACAGCAAAGGAATTGAGACCAATAGCACTCACAAATGTATCATATAAGATATACATGGCTTTTATCAAGGATGAAATAGAAGGACATCTAAGAAGTAATAATGCCCTAGAGGATAGTCAAGCAGGATTTACAGAGGGAGGAAGGGTTGAGGATAATATATTCATCTTACAGTACATGGTCGAAGAAACTTTCAAAAATAAGAAAAAACTCATAGTTGCCTCTTTAGATTTCAGAAAAAGCTTTCGATTCCATAAAAAGGGAAGCACTGATAGAAACATTAAAGCAATATAAAGTACATACTAGTATAATTAACTCTATAGCAGAAGTATATGTGGGAGACTCGACTACGTTAGACATAGGGGAAAGAGTAGAACAAAAATTGAGCGTAAGTAGTGGAATAAAGCAAGGCTGTACTGGCTTTACAACATTATTTAAATTAATTACTTATCAGATTATAAAACAAGTAGAAAAGGAAGGTAATGGTTTTAAAAATTATATTATAAAGCTAGTAGTAGTATTTTTTTGCTGATGATGTCCTAGTACTTGCTGAGAGTAGCCTATAGAGGATGCTGAATTGAACATAAGGAAAGTGATAGATATAGGAAAGTAGTGTGGTTTAGACATAAATAGAGACAAAAGTAGCGTACTTATATATAATGTGAAGGAGAAACCAGATAATATAGAGGGAATAAGAGTAGAAAGCAATATTAAATACCTAGGTATCAAGGTAGATGATAGTAGGAATATGTTCAAAACACAGAAAAGTGAAATGATAGTTAAGGCGCAAAAGCTAGCTAATCTTACATATTCGATCATAGAAAAAAGTTGTAATAAGATACTGATAGGGAAAACATACTGGAAAAGTGTAGCACTACCCTCTATATTATATGGAACTAATGTAATTAACTTAACGGAAATAGAAAAGTTGCAGAGAATAGAGAATGGAGTGTATAGAAGGATGTTAGGGGGTGTAAAGAATACAGCAATTGTAGCCTTGAGAGGGATGTAGGAGCATCAGCTATGAAAACAAGGGTAATGGATGGAAAGCTGAGGTACCTTAATAGCATTTATAAGGGAGAAAAGGACTTACTAACAGCAATAGTCAATGATATGGAAGAAAAAGAGAGGAAGTGGTGGATGCATGTGAAGAAGTATGCTGAAGAATGTGGGATGGCCATGAGAGAAGTCAAGAGATATACGAAAGAGGACATAAGAAGAGAACAAGAGAATGGGACACAAGCGAATGGGAAAGTGAAATGGGGTGCAAGGAGAGTCTAATTTTGTATAAAAACTGGAAAAGTGAAATCAAGGAGGAGGAAGTGTATGACAACACATTTTTGTCAGATTTATTATTCAGAGCAAGGACAAACTCTTTGGGCTTGAATATAAAAAACAGACACCAAGATGGAAATATAAACTGTGTATTCTGTGATGTAGAAGAAAATACTAATCACTTTATGTTATATTGTCCACAGTTTAGTGATATAAGAATAAAAGCAATTGAGCTCCAACAACCATACGAAGAAGATGGTGCACAAACAGTTGGAAAATTCCTTTTTTGTGAAGAAAATATTAAAAATAAGAAAAGTGTACCACAACAAATGTGGATGAAAAGAGAAAAACTAGTGAAAATAAGGAACACACAAAACTAAAAGACACAGAGGCACCGTTGCAAAGGCAAAGCCTTAACCTGAATCTGATCTGATCTGACGGAAACATAGCTTGAGTTTACTTTTTAAGAATACAGTATCAGTACTTCATTGTAATTGTTTGAATTCCACTTTTAGAATGGATAGTCATGAAGAAGATGGCGAGATAAGGGAAAGTCGCCAGATTACGCAACGTTCAAATGGAAATGAAGTAGAACAGGAGGAGGATGACTTCAGGTAAGTTTTATAGTATTCCCCTTCGACCCTGTTTGCTTGGTGCCAAGTCTTAGCCATCATGTCCAATTGATTAAAATACGATACTTACATTTCTAGCCAAATACAGGAACCCTGTCTTTATCCTAGGGACCTTTGTAGTGTGTTGGAACAGACCTATTGTAAAATTTCAAAAGTTATGAATGAAACCCTCCTCCCACTTCAAAAGGGAAGTAAAAGTACAGTTAAGCCAAACTCAGATATCTGGTTTAGAAATATAGGTATTATTTGGGTAAATTTGTATTGTATTACAGGGTGTGATTTTCGCACAGAAAATAAATGATTTCCTATGGTAAATAACGTGATTTAACTGAATTTGACCTTCATTTCAACCGGAATCAAATGGACAACCAATCCGACTAACTTTAAGTTGACGAATTGGTTGATGGGTATTTTTGTAGTGAATTACAGGGCAATGTAACCTAGGAAAAAAACTACTGTTTCTTTCAGAAAAAATTACGCTCTCTTCAAAAATGACACTCGTTTCTGTCGCAAATGAATAGTTTCAGAAATATTTATACATCTATATCCTACGATAATGGGGGACCCCCAGTGGGAACTCGGGGTTTTGGGTGGGGAAAACATACTGGGGAAACGATATATAATTGTTTTCCTATAGTAAATAACGTGAATTAACCGAATTTGATGTTCATTTCAATCGGAAACAAACAGATCAACCAATTCGGATAACTTTGAGTTGCACGGTGTCACTTCTCTTACGAACGAACGATAATATTAGCAACGTTACCAATAATACACAGTGTTACCAACGTTGACGTATGGTACACAGAGTTACCAACGGCACGCTGACATTACTAAAGATAGTAATGATAGATATTTCCATATGTATTTTAAATAATTTCTCCATATAAGTTTTACTCAATATATAAAATGTACAAAAAGGGTACAGAACCTAACAAACCCACCTAACCTAGCCTAGTAGTATGACAGGTCACAAAATAACATTTGATCTACATCGGACGATTGGCAGCACTGGTTACTGTATTTTTTCATGACACAATCTTTGTAACGGCGCCTCCAAAGTTTATCCAGATATACTGTTTTGTATTTTCCTCCGGTTATTATAATTTCAAGAAGATAATGTATAGAGAAGAAAGGGCTTGTTTTGCATTTATATATCGATTCCCCAGTATGTTTTCCCCACCCAAAACCCCGAGTTCCCACTGGGGGTCCCCCATTATTGGAGGATATAGATGTATATATATTTCTGAAACTATTAATTTGCGACAGGAACAAGTGTCATTTTCGAAGAGAGCGTAATTTTTTCTATAAGAAAAAGTAGTTGTTTTCCTAGGTTACATTGCCCTGTAATACACTATAATGAAACCGTATGTAGGATAGTGGACACCTGTATGTATTATTATGGCTAACTTAGAATACGACAGTGTAAGAGGGGTCGCAGGGGGGCTTTAGACCCCCGTTAGGTATGTAGGTAAGGACACGGCTTATAGGTTAAGTTAGGGGGGAAAGTTTAGGTCCATTTTTAATCAATACATGAGGAACTGGCCGCTGATATACAAAGGCTCCGAAATCATATATTTTCTGTGCGAAAATCACACCCTGTAATACAATACAAATTTACCAAATATTACCATTGTTGCCATATATGTTGTGTTAAAATATTTAAATATAAGAACTTGTTCAACGTTGTCACTTCTCTTACGGATGTACTGAGAACGATAACATTAGCAACGTTACCAATGATTCACAGTACTACCAACGATGATGAATGGTACACAGAGTTACCAACGACACGATGACATTACTAGCGGTAGAAATGCTAAATATTTCCATACGTATATTAAATAATTTTTCCATATAACTATTACACAATATATAAAAAGTACAAAAAGGGCACAGAACCTAACAAACCCACCTAACCAACCCATCTAACCTTGCCTAGAAGTACCCCGGTCACAAAACACATATAATGACTATTGAGGAATGACTTACTTTGATTCACAGTACTACCAACGATGACGAATGGTACACAGAGTTACCAACGACACGATGACATTACTAGCGGTAGAAATGCTAAATATTTCCATACTTATATTAAATAATTTTTCCATATAACTATTACACAATATATAAAAAGTACAAAAAGGGCACAGAACCTAACAAACCCACCTAACCTTGCCTAGAAGTACTCCGGTCACAAAACACATATAATGACTATTGAGGAATGACTTACTTTTATGAAGAAAACGACGAAACTTGTGGGTCACGGGAGGGTGAGACTGAAGGATTAACTCCTATGACTGGGATGTGGATGGATGGCGGTCATCAGGGTCTTGTGGGTCGAGGGGGTCCATTGTCTGTTGTTGTAAAGGAGGGTAGAGGCGACTGGCAGTAATGAAGACCAAATATGTACCTTTATAGGCAGTAACGGTATAACCACAATGACGTTTCTTCTTAGTTTTAGGTATGATGGATTCAGAATTGCAATAAAACACATGAATGTCTTTCCTATAAGATAAAAGAGAACAACACTTGGGGCACTGTAAACGTTGAGGAATAACGTTGTGTGATTTAAGGAAATAATCAACATTTACTGAAGAATCATAAAAATCACCATGGAATTTAGCCACTACTTTTAGGTACGGAATACTGCAGCCGTTACAAGTTTCTATACCACTAGGTCAAAGGTTACAACGCAAAAGGGATTGGAGGAAAGGGTATGAACAGACCTCTCAAAGAGATAAAGGAAGGGGGGGTAGGGAGATATCTGAATAGGCATCGATTGGTGATTGGTTAAGGGAAAAACAAAGAAGACTAGCGGGTAAACATGAATGAACTAAATAGGGAAACTAGTCCAGAGAAAGTATTTATGGGAAACAGAGGAATGAAAAGGAAATAACCAAAGAAAAGAAATAAAAACAATATGGGAAGATAAAATGGAATGAATGATAAATAATATTGAATGGGAATATAAAATGAGATGATTTGACCGTGAATGAACTGGATAGGGAAACTAGTCCAGAGCAAGTATTTATGTGAAACCGGGGAGAGAAAAGGAAATAACCAAACAAATAAACCCAATACAGTGGAACCTCTACATCCGAACGTATCTACATCCGAATTTTCCAACATCCGAAGTAAAATTCGAGCAAATTTTTGACTCTACATCCGAATTTTATTTCGACACACGAAGTAAACATTACGCCATTGAGCGTCGAGTGCTCAGTTCTCTGTTCTTGTGTGTATCGTGTGGTTGTCCTCTGTTTGGTCTGTTATTAACAGTGCTTATTTTCTTCTTTTTCTCACATTTCCTTTTTGATTTTACCTATAATCATGGTGCCTAAGAAGCTAAGTTTCAGTACAGGAAGAAGGCAATTCTTTCATTAGAATTGAAGCAAGAAATTATAGAAAAACATGAGAGCAGTGTGCATGTGAGTGATACTGTATGGCTAAACAATATGGCCGGAATAGGCCTATGATCTCGAGGATCATCAAGCTGAAGGCAGCCATTAAAGCAAATAACCATCGAAGGGGATCACCATTATTACAAGACATCGTAGCAATACCCTGGAAGAGATAGAACACCTTTTGTTGATAGGGATAAAGGACAAAGAGATTGTTGGCAACGATCATTTGTGAGAAGGGTCAGCGTGATGAACAGAAAGAAAGAAAAAAGTGAAGCAAAGAAAACCAAGATAGCATTAACAAGCTCTTTTAAATAAGACTTCTCTCTTTTTCTGTTTCTCTCTAGACATAGCATTAACATGTTCTTTAAATAAAATCTCTCTCTCTCTCTCTCTCTCTCTCTCTCTCTCTCTCTCTCTCTCTCTCTCGTTCTTCTTCGCTGTTATAGTGTTAGATACGTCTACGTCTATTATTTTTTTCCGAGAGAGAGAGAGAGAGAGAGAGAGAGAGAGAGAGAGAGAGAGAGAGAGAGAGAGAGAGAGAGAGAGATTAAACAAAAATGTGTTTAGAGTACATAATATGATTTTTAACAGCGTCAACGAGTTGAAAAACAATTAAATGAAACTAAGAAAGTAATAACAGCTAATCTGAATTCCTTTATTAACGAAAACAAATATTGATACAAACACACACAGGTGCAAGAATTGCTACGCAATAAGAGAGACGGTCGGGGAGGAGGTAGAGATGGTGACTGCGATAGCATACCGTAACTCGTCACTGAAAGTAATGAAAATAAAAAATCAAAAGAAAAAAAATGTAAAAAAATATGAAATATAAAAATTAAAAAAATAAATAAATAAGCTAAGTTAGATTAAAATTTCCGTAGTGTAAGTTACGTATGTTATCGCAGTCACCATCTCTACCTCCTCGCCGATCGTGTCTCCTCGTGCGTGTGTGTGTGTTTGCGCATACGCACACGAGTGTGTTTGTATCAATATTTGTTTTAGTTAATAAAGGAATTCAGATTCGCTGATATTGTTTTTTTAGTTACATTTAACTGTCTTTCAACTCATTAACGCTGTTAAAAATCATATGTACACAAAACATTTTTGTTTAATCTCTCTCTCTCTCTCTCTCTCTCTCTCAGAAAAAATTAATAGACGTCTCTAACACTAACAGTGAAGAAGAACAAGAGAGAGAGAGAGAGAGAGAGAGAGAGAGAGAGAGAGAGAGAGAGTATTTATTTAAAGAACATGTTAACACCATGTCTACCTTCTCGCCGATCGTCCGTCTCTTCCTGGCGTAGCAAATCCTACACCTACGTTGGCCTGTCTCTAAGGTAAAGTGGCAATAAAACACATTTTTTATTAATTTTTTCTTTATAATTATCTTTTTTTATATGCTTCTTTCATATTATGCAGTTATGTTATTGTTATGTGTAATTATGTGTAGCCATTTATTAAGGATTTATTAGGGGTTTTTAGGCTGAGGAACGAATTAAATGAATTACCATGTATTCTTATGGGAAAATTCGTTTCTACATCCGAACATTTTCTACATCCGAAGTAGGTTGTGGAACGAATTAAATTCGTATGTAGAGGTACCACTGTATAGGAAGATAAAATGGAATGTATGATAAATAATATTGAATGGGAATATAAAATGAGATAATAATACGATAATAAAAAGAGTAATTGGGGGAGGGTGGAAAACTTCTGCGAAGGGAGTGATATTTGCGCAGACCGAAAACTGGTATGCACGAACGTACGTACAAATGGGTGCTAATGTTAGCATGGAATGCTAACATTTGATCTACATCAGACGTTGGCAGCACTGGTTACTGTATTTTTTCATGATATAATCTTTGAAACGGTTCCTCCAAAGTTTATCTAGTTATACTGTTTTGTATTTTCCTCCGGTTATAATACATACAAGAAGGTAATGTATAGAGAAGAAAAGGCTTGTTTTACGTTTATATATCGATTCCACAGTATGTTTTCCCCACCCAAAACCCCGAGTTCCCACTGGGGGTCCCCCATTATCGGAGGATATAGATGTATATATATTTCTGAAACTAGTCATTTGCGATGGGAACGAGTGTTATTTTCGAAGAGAGCGTAATTTTTTCTATAAGAAAAAGTAGTTGATTTCCTAGGTTACATTGCCCTGTAATACACTGCAATGAAACCATTATTTGTTTCTAGTCTAAATATTGTGTTTTCAACGAGTTTGACTCTTTTCTGCTGCAAATAATCAGAGGTAATATTTGGTAGATTTTGGGTGCGAGATTACAAAATATGGGTAAACTTATAGAATGGTAGAAAATAAGACTGGTTTATATTGTATTTGTTCCGTAACCGAAATACAAACCACGCTATTTACAAAGGGTATTACTTTTAGCGTAGCTGAAATGGCGAGCCATTAGAATTTAACGAGGGTGTATTACCCCCGCGCTAGTTAGCGGGGTGGGTAGGGGAGTGGTAGCTAGCTACCCCTCCTCCCCCTCACACACAGGTGAATACTCACTTTCACTTTTGGCTCGGACTGTGACAGACGTCTCTGTCTTGGTCCTCGCTTGGCAGCCATTGTTTTGTTTTGTCTTTACTTAATCGCTTACTTTTCTTTTACTCTATATACTGTATATGTAAACATGTTTTCATGTTTGTATATATACTTGAGTATAGAAATAAGTAAGTTTCCTTTTCAGCTTTGTGTGTGTAGTGTACGATATCTACGTGGAGGCCTCGGCAGTTAGGCCCCCACGGCGTAATTTTATGGGTGGCGATCGAGTTTGACTTATGTCTTTCTCTCTCTCTCTCTCTTGAGGTCGTTCACCCTTTTTACTACGTGTTACTACGGCCTTGTAGCTTCCTTTCTGTGTAGGGGGGTTGCTACGCCGTACGTTTGTCTCAATTAGTTATGAATCTAATTGTAGTTGTTTTTTGTTTTTCAGCTTGTAGAACGTTTCCTTTCGTGGTTTTCGTTCTTTCTTTAGTGTTCATTCATTTTTAAATTACATAATTACATAGTTACATAATTATAATTGTTATAATTCTGTTTTGGTTACAGCTCTCCTTCCGCGAGTGTAAGTGGTTGTGAGGGCACGTGCCTGTTGTGTAATTCTTGTTCCTTTCCCTCGGGATTCCTCTTCGGAGCCTTCCCGGGGGAATGAATGTGTACTAATATTATTTGTTTTTATTTTTTTACAGTTACCGATCTAGTTCGTTTCTGTAATATGGCAACGGTGTGAGCTGTCTGGTTGAGTCCTGGGGATTCGGCTGTTGCTGCCTCCCCCCTTGTATTTTCGTCAGGGGCGTGTCTCCTTCTACTGGAAGTACTCCCGTGACGACGGACAGCTCTCCAGTTCATTTTAGAACTCTCAGGAGGCTTGCCTCCTTGGGCGGGTAACTTTCCTTCCGAGGGAAGTTTTTCCTGTCCAGGCTTGAGTTTTTCCCCTTTTGGGGGGTTCTTCTCTTGCCTTTTTTTCGTGCGACTATGATCTTGGTGCTGAGCGGTCGCACCTGCAGTTTCGCTCAAGGGGCTGGGCAACTGCAGGAGCTCCTCTTCGGAGGATTGCTCCTTTTAGGTCACTGGCTGACCAGTCTCTTCCACGAAGTGTTTCTCTTTCGTTCGCGAGAGAGTACACTCATAGAGACTCCTCTTCGGAGGTTTCTTCTGTTGCTGTTGCTGTTGGCCTCTCTCACCGCTAGGCCCACCGTCCGCCTCGTCGTAAGGGCCTCTCATCTCCCTATAAGGGGGCTTGAGGCGCCCTTTTGGGTCTCCGTTTGCAGCCTACAACTCCTTTTTCTCGATATTCCGCCTTGGTGCAGATGGACAGCAGTCTGATCTCGTCTTCCGACGGGCAACGGTCTTCCCGACGGACAACGGTCTTCCCGACGGACAGCGGTCTTCCGACGGACATCAGTCTTCCGGCGGACAACGATCCCTTCGGGGCAAAGGGTTGCCTCCCACGGGGGTTCTTCCCTTGCATGTCAGGGTTTCCCTGCGCTCCCTTCTGCTGTGTTCTCACCTGCTCCTGCTCAGCGTTAGCACACAGGCACTCTTCTGCTCATCAGCGCTCTCCTGTTCGTCAGCGCTTTCAAGATGATCATCCCTGCGGTTCCTGTTGGTTCCTGTCACGCGCCCTGTGCGCCCACGTTCGCCCTCGCGACCTAGAACTTCGGTTCAGGTCGGGGTCAAGGACTCTTCTTCTTTGCGCAGGCTTCCACGCGTAGCCTTCTGCTCGTCAGCGATCACCAGCTCACCAGCGATCATTAGCTCGCCAGCGATCATCAGCTCGCCAGCAATCACCTGTCTCTCGGCGATCTCCGGATCGCCCACGTGTGCTACAGCCGGCACGCCAACGTTCTCCAACACTTCTGAAGGAACATGGTTCGCCAGCTACCAGCTCACCTGCGCATGCTGATCGCCATCGCGCGACCCTCAACTGCGGATGCTGATCGCCATCGCGCGACCCTCAACTGCGGATGCTGATCGCCATCGCGCGACCCTCAAACTGCGGATGCTGATCGCCATCGCGCGACCCTCAACTGCGGATGCTGATCGCCATCGCGCGACCCTCAAACTGCGGATGCTGATCGCCATCGCGCGACCCTCAACTGCGGATGCTGATCGCCATCGCGCGACCCTCAAACTGCGGATGCTGATCGCCATCGCGCGACCCTCAACTGCGGATGCTGATCGCCATCGCGCGACCCTCAACTGCGGATGCTGATCGCCATCGCGTGACCCTCAACTGCGGATGCTGATCGCCATCGCGCGACCGCACACCTGCGGATGCTGATCACCATCGCTCGACCCTGCGCATGCTGATCGCCATCGCGCGACCCTCAACTGCGTATGCTGTTCGCCATCGCGCGATCGCCCACCTGCAGATGCTGCTCGCCATCGCGCGACCGCCGACCTGCTCATGCTGATCGCCATTGCCGACCCTGGCATGCTGATCACCATTGCGCGACCCGGCGCATGCTGATCACCATCGCGCGACCCGGCGCATGCTGATCACCATCGCGCGACCCGGCGCATGCTGATCACCATCGCGCGACCCGGCGCATGCTGATCACCATCGCGCGACCCGGCGCATGCTGATCACCATCGCGCGACCCGGCGCATGCTGATCACCATCTCGCGATCGCCCCCCTGCACAGGCAGCTCACGATCGCTCACCTTCGCAAACTGCTCGACCATCGCGTCGGCATAACACAACGCGCCATCGCCAACCTGCGCATTTGCGCTCACCAGCTCACCACCAATCGCTTGTTGATCCATATCGCCAGCGGTCTTCCTCGCCCACGCGGCAGCGCGTTTCCTCGCCATCGCGCTAACGCTTGCGTTCGCCGCCTCGGACTCGCTCTCATCCACCTGCCCACCCTCACGACCGCTCGCCTGCGCGACCGCTCGCCCGTGCGCCCGCGCTCCCACGTGCCTACACGTCTACGCTCATGCTCTCCAATGTTCGCCCACGCTCGAACCAACGGTTTTTCCATCGCGCGGACGGATGGTGTTCCGTCGCGCGAACCTACAGTGTTTCTTCGCACAAATGTCGGCTTATTTCTTGCAGTATCCATTGCTCGTCTATGGGTTATCGCTCGCCGACCACCAGCTCTCGCCCTTCCTACCACGCTCGCCCTCCTTCTGCGCTCCTTCGCTCACCTTCGTTTGCGTTACCGCGCATGAGCGCTTCCACGTTCGCCCACGCGAAAATCTTTGAATTTCTGTCGCGCGAGCTCCAGGGCGATTGCGACCATGATTCCCAATGGGGTTTTCGCAGCATGACCAGCCTGGCGAGTTCTTCTGGAGCGTATTTCCAGAACACGGTCTCACCCCGTAAACGCAGAGCATGGCACTTGCAAGAATAGGAGAAACTTAAGGGAGATCTGAGCAACACTCCTCTTTCCTGAACCTGGGTTAGCCCTTCCCCGTCATTACCTGGAAGGATTTTTGGCGGGGGGGGGGCTTTCCGTTCGAGATTTCTCCATCGGACGAGGGGTGACTGCTTACCTCTTCCTCTGGGAGCTTACCAGGTTCTTTCCCTCCTCGGTTACGGCCCGAGGTTTGGTTCAAGGAAGCTACAGGAAGATCAAGGGTACTTTCCTCCTCTCGAGCTCAGGCACCTTGGCCTTTCGTCGTTAAGTATCTAACTTGCGGACAAGCTCGATGTTGTACCATCTAGACGCGCTGACTGAGGGCTTCCTTCGGGTGTCTCATCTGTGGAGGTCGACGACCTCAGACACCCTTCCATCCTTGAGAAGAGTTTGTTTGTGCCCAAGGACAGAGACTTAGACAGCTGCTGTGCGGAGGAAATCGACTTCCGGTTTCACTCCTCCAAGGCGCTTTCTTCCAGACTCTGCAGGGCTCCAGCGCCCTTTTCTTTCAACCATGTCGGCCTAAGTTATCGGCTACGACAACTGGGACAAGGTGTCCATTTGCAGTTTCCTCCTGTCAGGAACAGATGGCACGGGAGACTTCCCCGGGGGGGCATAGTCCTAAAGGAGTTCACGAACTCTAGGATTGCAGGCTTTTTGCTGGGAGGATGCTTAAGGTTACTCATCCGAATGACAGCTTCCCGATGCCCATTCCCGCACAATCTCTGTGATTAGCCAAGGATATCGCGCCTGCCGTCTCTGTCAGCGAATTCAGTGTCTCTGAACCTCTTGCCATAGCGTCATCAGAATTGCCCGGTTGGGCAGAATGATCCATACCTTAGGCGAAGGTCTTCCTTAGGGTCATCGACGGCTTCACCCCCGGCCCCCTCAGTCAATCCTTTCTTGTAAGGAAGGATCTGAGAGGGGATGTCCGTAGTCGACCTCTCAGCCCTGATCAAGTTTGTCGAACAAACTTCGGCCAGCGTAGACCAGCAGAATCGATCAGACTGGTAACGAGGCGACAGGACTCCTTAAACCCTGGATCGGAAGGACGGGTACTTTCAGTTTCCATTCCATCCATCTTCCAGGGTGCTCGTCGAATTCAGCCTAGACTGCAAGTATTCCTGCTTATGATGCAGTGTGGCTATCCCGCCGTGGCATAGCAGGTTTGTTTCCCCAGAGAACTCTCCCTGCCTTCCTCTTGGCCGCTCAGGTGCAGGCTTCCGCCTCCTCTGCTGTTTGGAGGGCTGGTCAACTCCGGTAGGCTCGGGTTCGACCTTCTTCAGCGCCGGGACAAGCTTCCGGATGCTTACCATGAGTGTGGGCTCATGGTATTTTGCTTGGAGCCTTCTCTTCCTCTGCCTCAACATCTGGAGTATCTGGCCATGATATTGAGTCAACGGCCTTACTACGTTGGAAACCCTGCTTCTCATCCGTCCAGCGAGGTTAAGCAACGTCGGTGCTTGGATGGGTGACCACCTGGGGACGCCAGATTCTGTTACCACATCCTCCGAGCCTTCCTCTCGGTTGACTGTGGCAAGACTGAGGAGAGTCGCAGTACCTGTTCTCAGTCAAGCAGAGCTTTCAGCCCTACCTTGGAACGTTTCCTAGTTCTCCTTTCCTCATTGACCCGTCTATAGTTCGAACGGTCGCCTCAGGATAAGTTCCATGTGGGGCGATCCAAGTTCCGGTGGCTTCAGGCAATGTTTAACCGGACTCCCTGGCCCTAGGGGACCAGCGGAACTATTAAACCTGCAATGGGTGTTGACCTATGGAGCCTCTTGATGGTAGTGGATATTCTCGTCCTTTCCCCACATTCTTGATGCGGTTCTCGAACTCGTCAAAGGAAAGGGGGGGGGGGGGGGGCATGTTCCGGTCCAGGCTTATGGTCAAGACCTGAAGGATACCTCTCCATCATTCAGGCAGGCTTAGGGGCCTTAGTCTGGCCCCTCTTCAGATCCTACAGCTCCTGCCGAGTCGCCCCGTTGCGCGTCGACTTCATTCTAACCATCAGGGGACGCATTTTCACACCTTCACATCTTGCAGTAGAGATACCGGGATGATTGAGATTCTCTCAATACCACCATCGGCTCTCTCATTCCAGGCAGGGGAATGTTTCTCTCAGACTATCCGAGCAGAGCCTCGTAGAGAGAGTGTACCTGGGGGTCTTTGACCTTGGGTAACCAGCAAGTGCTGGTCTGGGGGACCTGATCGCGACAGCTTGGAACCTCAAGCTTCCGCTATTCTTCCCCCCAGTCTCAGACCCCGAGACTCTGGCAAGATGCATTCCGGTGATGGTGGGACAACTTCGACGCCTGCGTCTTCCCTCCTTTTTGTCTGTGGACAATGGGTCTCAACAAGACCAGGTTGTCTGTCAACCTTTCAATGGGAGAGCTCCACTGGGACTATGCGCAGAACGGTTTCTGGACCCTCTGCTTCCCCTGACGGAACTCCCGGGAGAGCTTCTCCCACGGCGCAGACTACTCAAGCAACCACACTGCGACATCTCTCCCGAATCGGGGCGTCGCTTCGGCTGCATGCCTGGAGACACTACGCTTCCCCCTCAAGAAGAGACAACCCGCTACAGTCGCGGTACGGAGGTCGCGTCTTCGGCGATAGTCATCCACAGGGGTCTCCCAGGCAAAGTGAAGAGTCTAAGGTGGTTGGTGCCGTGGGAGATATACCTCTTCCCTTGAGGCCTCTTCTCCAGCAATAACGGTCTTATTGCCTTTCGGCGGGAGGAAACTCTTTTCCGCTCTCGGCAATGAAGCCTGTCGCTCAGCCTTTCCCTGACCTTCAGGCTTAAAGGAATAACTTTTTCCTGCCCGCTGGATCTATCCTCGCTCAGGGGAAGCTACAATCGTCCCTGCCCTAGTCGGAGGAAGACCTCCAACTTGGAGCATGGCTCGGACTTTTAGTCCTTTAAGAGATCTTCTCAAGACCCTTTACGACAGGCCTCGGATTGTATTCCGCCTTGGGTCTTCTGCTCACTCTGGCCACGGCCAGTGTGTAAGCAATCTTCTTGGTCTCTTACTACTCCCCCCTTTCTAAGGAAGAGGGGAAGGCAACATTCAGGCTCGCTCCTGAGTTGTTGGCTAGACTCAGAATCTGAGGGTCCCGGCCCTTCGGTCCGATTCATTCAAGATTTCGAGTCTCCATTCTGTATCTGATGTCCCAAGACCTTCTCTTTCTTGCCAGTAAAGGAATCGAGAGGTTAGCGCTGGGAACAGCTGCAGTTTGTCCTCAGTTGCAGCCGATTTGGGAGCACAAGGAGGACATGGGGGGAGAGTCACCAGTATACCTCTTCAGCCCGGACTCAAGGACATTCATCTCGACCTGTCTCCAGACCCTCCCCCGTCACGTCGCCCTACAGCACGATGTTGGATACATCGCAACGTCCCTCGCCTTCGAGTAATACTACTCTGTGACGCAGGTGCTACAAGCTGGAGTCTGGAAGCGTCTAATGACCTCCGCAGCCCGCTTCCTGCAGGGCGTGACCCACAGGAGTCTCGATACGTTTTCTATCGCTCTGTGGTGGCTACACAACAGCTGGTCTAACCTCAGGCTCCTTTTTGGACAGGTAGCAGAAGGTTGAGGGCATTGTTATCAGGTTTTAGTCTGCATGAACGAAAGAAGTATGTCTGGCCCTTACTTCTTTCTTCATCATCCCCTCTACGGGGAAGCAGCATCCTGGTCTCTGCATAGCTGACCTCGAACCTCTGCAGGTAAACCATGCTTCCTTGTGTTCCGAGTATTGAGTCAATACTGTCGCGTCCCCCATACCCTGACGAGGTGGTATTGGGAACGTCCTAACCCAGAGTTCCTTCTGGAGCTCCAGGTCAACTGCCTAGGACGGGTCACACTTCTTCCTTCACACACAAGCTTACGTAGGCCACATGGTTCCTTGCGGAGCAAGGAACTTGTGAGGTGCAGGGACTCCTTTTCTCGAGTGCGACTCACTCGGATTCTGAGTCCCCGGGTAAAGCCAAAGCCAGTATGGCTGGGGACTTTCCACCCTTCCTAAGGGATAAGTCACCCTTTGTAAATAGCGTGGTTTGTATTTCGGTTACGGAACAAATGACAAATTCGAAGATAATTTGTATTTTTCCTAACCATACAAACCTTAGCTATTTACACATATTTGCCCGCCAGCCCTGTCCCCCAAGACAAGTCCTACCTCTAAGTGAAAGTGAGTATTCACCTGTGTGTGAGGGGGAGGAGGGGTAGCTAGCTACCACTCCCCTACCCCCCCGCTAACTAGCGCGGGGGTAATACACCCTCGTTAAATTCTAATGGCTCGCCATTTCAGCTACGCTAAAAGTAATACCCTTTGTAAATAGCTAAGGTTTGTATGGTTAGGAAAAATACAAATTATCTTCGAATTTGTCATTTTGTAGTGTTTTCAAAGTTTTCCATAATTATTCCTGGGGGAAATCCATAGTTATTGAGTTATTGGCGGCCGACTACCATAACTGAAAACCTATGGCTTTGCGCTAGGTATTGTTATCAATTAAGTTCGAATCATGAGATATAATGAACTTCTTGGTAAGTATATGATACTTTAATTTCTAGCCAAATACATGAACCATATATTTTTCCTACTCGCTATCTTGTGTTTTATGCATTTCTGACCATGATTATTGGGGCAAACCTCCTGTTCATGAGTTTTTGGACCCCCTTATTTCCTTATTTAAAGACAATTATGGGGGAAACCAGGATTTTTTTGCTGGGGAAATGTCATAAATAAGTGATTTACAGCAATAATAATGGTCAGAAATTCAAAATAAGCACAAAATAACCAGTTGGAATAATATATTGTACATGTAGGTTGGCCAGGGCACCAGCCACCCGTTGAGATACTACCGCTAGAGAGTTATGGGGTCCTTTGACTGGCCAGACAGTACTACAGTACATTGGATCCTTCTCTCTGGTTACGGTTCACTTTCCCTTTGGCTACACATACACCGAATAGTTTGGCCTATTCTTTACAGATTCTCCTGTCCTCATACACCTGACAACATTGAGATTACCAAACAATTCTTCACCAAAGTTGTTAACTACTGTATTGTAACTGTTCAGTGGCTACTCTCCTCTTGGTAAGGGTAGAAGAGACTCTTTAGCTCTTCTAGGAGAAGGACACTCCAAAATCAAACCATTGTTCTCTAGTCTTGGGTGGTGCCATAGCCTCTGTACCATGGTCTTCCACTATCTTGGCTTAGAGTTCTCTTGCTTGCGGGTACACTCCGCACACTATTCCATCTAATTTCTCTTCCTCATGTTTTGTTAAAGTGTTTATAGTTTATATAGTAGATATTTATTTTAATATTATTCTTAAAATATTTATTTTTTCCTTGTTTCCTTTCCCCACTGGGCTATTTTCCCTGTTGGAGCCCCTGGGCTTATAGCATTCTGCGTTTCCAACTAGGGTTGTAGCCTAGCAATTAATAATAATAATAATAATGTAAATGGCTGAAAACAGGCCTAAACGTGATTTTTTAAACACAAGACTTACCTTGTGGTTATATATATATAGCTTACGTCCCTGACATCACGGCAGAAAATTCAAAACTCTTGCCAATCGCCGATTGGATATCCAGGTGTGCTACATGCGCGCCTCTAGCGAGGTACCTAGACACCATTCCATGGGTCCTCATATCTTCCCTGCTGGGGCTAGCGGCAACATTGGTTGGATATTCTCCTCGCTTTTTTGCTGATTATTGCTGTCCCTTTGGTGAAGTACAATACAGTGATCCCTCGCTACTTGTCGGTTCGACTATCGGGGATTCACCACTTCGCGGATTTTTTTCAATATTAATCTTACCCGATGATCATGTAGCTGTCAACTCTGTTGCCCGACAGAAATCTACGGTCGGGATACGCCAGCGATCGCTATACAGGTGGGGGTGTACACAACAGCGCCATCTGTGAGCAGGTACTCAAGTACTTCTTGTCAACAAGAACTCAATTTTTCCTCTGTCGTGCCACCGGCTAGACCTACTTGGATACGCTGTTGATTCTGGAGTTATTGTTCACGATTTGGTGATGTATTTGCTCTAGAGTTTAGCCTTCGCTATTCAGGAAGCTTTATCATTAGCTTAGCAAGCTTTTGGAATTAATAATTAATTTTTATGTTTGTTTATATGCGACCTTTCCTAATAGTAGGCGGTCCTTACTTGGAACCGAAGTTAATTAACATTGAGCCCGTCATATCGTTTTTCCTGTTAAGAATTTATGCTATTTTAATTTTAATGTTTTTGAAAGAATTTCTTTGATAGTCTCGTACTGTTTTCAAAGTTGAACTAACGTTTGGTTTAGTCTCCGCAGTTGTTGACGTTCAGAACGTTCAACTTGCGCTCTATCGTTACGATAGAGAGAGAGTATTTCACGGTTTCACGTTGCAGTAAGAGTAAACCGATTCTAGCGTTTCGTTCATTCTTTCTTAGCTTAAATGGTTTTAATTCTATAAAGGAACTTTTTATTTGGGAAACCTTTCAGTTTTTTTCCTTTAACAAATAATATGTTTTAACGATATATATAATTGGGCTCATCTCTCAGGTTCTAAGTCAAGAGAGAGAGAGAGAGAGATAGAGACGGAGGGAGAGAGAGGAGGATAAACGTTTCGTTCAAGCGGGTAACGTTGTTCTCGTTTTTTGCTCTTCTCCCTAGTCGCTATAGGGGAAGAAGGTAAAACGTTTCTAGAGTTTTATTCTTGTTCCCAGGCTTTATGCGGTGAGAGATTTTAAACGTAGTTTATTTGATCTAGTGTTTAGTCTCTTTTCCAGCCACTGAATTCTTTATCTTTCATTATGTTTTTCTGTTACATTGTAATACTGTTTTCGCAATTACTACCTTTTAATGAAGGATAGGATTGCGTGTTTCAGGTACAAACCACTTAAAGTTTCGAGTTCAGTGAAATAAGTGCAAACAGAAAATCAAAAGTGATAAAGTGATATGCGCAAAGTGTTACAGTGTTGCGTTCGAGGGTTCGTCTGTTCGTGCCAGTTGTTCACCTAGTCCGATACCTCTTACAAGCTCCCAAGCCCAGGGGAGAAGTAATGTCGAAGGACTTATGGGTTCCACAGGCCTTGATCGACGAACAGACGTTTCCCTCCGTGGTTTCGGGTGTATCTACACACGTCGCCGACGTGATCACCCCACCCACACAAAGACGAGAGAGCCCATTTATTCCTCGTCTGCGGAAGAGGTTTCTCGCAGAAACCATGGACCAAATCTTGCAGCTTTTAAGTGCAAGTCGGTCCCTTCCGCGCAAGTCCAACGGCCTAGGTGTAGCCACTGGGTCAGTTCGGACTCGCTGCAGTACGACAACTGCACACCTCCCAAGAGAGGCAAAGTGGTACCGCAACAGGCAGTAACTCCGTCTGTTGCCGCACCAGCTGTTTTAGACCCTCAGTCACAACGGACAGTAGCTCCGTTTGTTGTTGTCTTTCATAGACCCTAGTGGTCCATGCTGCAGACTATACAGTCTCAGCTTGCTCCTTCATGCAGGAGTATTATGCTGGAAGGTTGACAATGCACCTGTTAACCTACAACCCGCCGAGGTTGTGCGCTCAGCAGATACTGCGGCTGCCTGCTCCCACCCTCCACCTGTGAGAGCTCCACCACCGATGCGCAGTCCGCCCTGCCAGACGCATGTTCTTGCTGCACCATCTGCTAACATGCGTGAGCTACCGCATCAGCAGTGGGAAGGTTCTGTAGAGCTGCCGGGTTTCAGCACTATGCGGCATTCTCCGCTGCCCATGCAGCATGCTCTGCATACCTTACAGCATGCTCCGCATACCATGCAGCATGAGCCGCATACCTTACAGCATGCTCCGCATACCATACCGCATGCTCCTCAACCCACCGCAGCCCCTCCCACGCACCAGCACTCTGCTTTTGTTGTTGCCAGCTCCCACACTCCGACTGCGGAGAAGGTTGACGATGCACCCGTTTGCCTACAACCTGCCATGGTTGTGCGCCCAGCAGACGCTGCGGCTGCCTGCTCCCACACTCTTGTTGTGAGAGCTCCTCCACCCATGCACAGTCAACCCTGCCAGATGTATGATGACTCCCACACACAGAGCACTCCGTTGCCGTGCGTGAGCTACCACAAGCTGCCGTGTTTTGACACGGTGTGTCAGCCTCCGCAACACACTGTGGTTACCGCCACTCGCCAGCAGCAAACTAGTCAGTCAGGAGTTGAGGCTTCCCCACACAACTTTGGTTGTTGCCAACTCACAAACTGTCATACAGTTACATGACGTTGCCTTCTGGTCTGCTACTTATACACCAGTGCTGTATGTCCTCACGCTCCTGTTGTGGTTGACAGTTCAGTTTTTGACAAGTTCACAGACTGTCAAGCAGTTTCATAACGTTGCCTTCTGGTCTGCTGCTTTTGCACCAGTGAAACCCTCACTGAGAGAACCTAGCTTTTCTCGGATATGGTTCCTGTAGATGAGAAAGTGCTGTTCTCCCTCCTTCTGATATTCCCTTGAGGACTCTGTCATTTGGAGAGGAGCCTTAAGCTGCTTAGCCTCCTATGGACTTTAATTTAAGCATAACATGCTTCCAGGGAGGGTAAATGGTTCCGCTTCAGTCGCTAACCCCGTCTGTTGCCACACCTGCTCCCATATACCTTGGGCTTTGTTGCAAGACATGCAGTCCAAGCTTAGTCCTTGATAGAGGATTTTTTACGGAGAAGACCCTTCTTGCCAACGACCTTCCTACCGGTTGGTTGTACGCCCTGTTGACGCTGAGGTATCCTACTCACGTCCGCCAGTTGAGATGGTTCCTCCACCGGTGCGACCCAGTGTGGGTTGCCAGTCGCACGTTGATGTTATGCTACTCTCGGAGGTGGTTGTGGACGTTCAGTGTGTCACTGGGAAGACGTTCAACAACCAGCAGAGGTGACTTGTTGTGACGCAGTGCGGCAACCTCAGCAACCCGATAAGGGGTTGTCTGTACTACCCAGACAGTCTAGACAGTTTCGGGTTGTCGCTGTACTTCCTCGCTTCCCCATGGTTGACAGTTCACAGACTGTGCAGCAGTACCATGATCTTGTGTCCGGCTCCGTCACGCATCCACCAGTGCGACCGGATTCAGCGAGTCAGACGTTGCCCACTCCGTTGCCGTTTCCTCATCAGTTTTGGATGAGGAACCCTCTGATGAGGACATGGCTGAACAAGAAGATCAATCCCCAGCCCTGCTATCCATCCAGAAGATGCTGAAGAAGGAATACGGCCCTGTCAGGCTGTGGATGAGTCTGGTTAGGACTCTGTCATCCGTGGTGCTTTTGGTGTCACTTGGAAGACTACACCTCCGTCCTCTTCGGTTTCATCTAGCTCTTCACTGGAAAGGACAAGACGCTAGAAGCGGTCTCGATCCCGGTTTCCGGAAGATAAGTCTGGTCTAACCTGAGGAAAGGACTTTATCAACCTTTTATAGGGTCTTCCCCTGACTGTTCAGACTCCCAACCACGTTCTCTTCTCAGACGCATCGGACGTAGGCTGGGGTGCGACCTTAGGCGGTAGGGAATGCTCGGGATTATGGAACTCGCGTCAAAGGACAATGCATTTTAACTGCAAGAAGCTTCTGGCAGTAAGTCTGACCTGGAAAAGCTTCAGGTCTCTCCTTCAAGACAAATTAATGGAGGTCAACACGGACAACTCCCTGCTTTGATGTTCATCTCCTAGCAAGGAGGGACCTACTCTCTGACATGGTGCGAGTTCGCTAGTGACCTCCTCTCCTGTTCAACAGGTCTAGACTTTTCACTAGTAACAAATTTCTTCCAAGGCAACTTGAATGTCTTAGTAGTTTGTCTCAGTAGGAAGGGACAATAATTCCAACATATTGGACCCTCCACGGAGATGTATGCAAGAGACTTTGGGTCACCTGGGGCCATCCAACCATAGATCTCTTCGCAACCTCGATGTCCAAGAGGCTGTCAACAGACCCAGCAGTGGTTCTTTTAGATGCCTTTCTACTAGATTAGTCTCATCTAGATCTATATGCATTCCCTCCGTTCTAGTTTGTCAACAAGGTACTGCAGAAGTTCGCCTCTCACGTTGGGACAAAGTTGACACTAGTTGCTTCCCTCTGGCCCGCGAGAGAATAACTTACTGAGGTACTTCGATGGCTAGTAGATGTTCCCAGAACTCTTCCCCTAAGGGTGGACCTGCTACGTCTGCCACGCGTAAGAAGGTACTCCAAGGCCTCCACGCTCTTCGTCTCACTGCCTTCAGAGTATCGAAAGACTCTCGAGAACTAGAGGTTTTTCGAAGGAGGCAACCAGAGCGATTGTTAGAGCAAGGAGAACATCCACCCTTAGAGTCTACCAATCGAAGTGGGGAATCTTCCTAAACTGGTGCAAGTCAGTATCCGTATCCTCGACCAGTACCTCTGTAACTCAAATAGCTGACTTCCTCTTATATCTGAGAAAAGAGCGATCTCTTTCAGCTCCCACTTTCAAGGGTTACAGAAGCATGTTGGCATCAGTCTTCCGTCACAGAGGCTTAGATCTTTTTAACAATAAAGATCTACAGGACCTCCTTAAGTCTTTTGAGACCACGAAGGAGCGTCGTTTGGTTACACCTGGTTGGAATTTAGACGTGGTTCTAAGATTCCTTATGTTAGACAGGTTCGAACCACTTCAATCAGCCTCCCTGAAAGATCTCACCTTTAAGACTCTTTTCCTGATATGCTTTACCAGCTAAAAGAGTCAGTGAGATTCATGCCTTCAGCAAGAACATCGGATTTTCATCCGAAACGGCTACATGTTCTACATCTTGGTTTTCTAGCCAAACACGAGCTGCCTTCTCGGCCTTGACCAATATCGTTCGTTATTCCAAACTTATCGATATGGTTGGAAAGGAACTAGAAAGAGTATTATGTCCTGTAGAGCTCTTAAGTTCTATTTTAAAAACCTTTATGAGGCCCGTCTGAAGCTTTATGGTGTTCAGTTAAGAATTCATCTTTGCCTATGTCAGAGAATTCTTTATCCTATTATTTTCAGACTGTTAATACGAGAAGCTCATTCCCTTCTGAATGAGGAAGACCAAGCTTGGCTGAAGGTAAGGACACACGAAGTTAGAGCTATCACAACTTCCGTGACCTTTTAATAAAATAGATCTCTGCGAAATATTTTCGACGCAACCTTTTGGAAAAGCTAATCAGTGTTCGCGTCTTTTATCTTAAGAATGTCCAGTCTCTTTACGAGAACTGCTACACTCTGGGACCATTCGTAGCAACGAGTGCAGTAGTGGTGGGGGCTCCACCACTACAATTCCCTAATTCCAGAACCTTTTTAATCTTTCTCTTGAAATATTTCTGGGTTGTCCGGAAGGCTAAGAAGCCTTCCGCATCCTGGTTGATTTGGCGGGTGGTCAAATTCTTTCTTGAGAAGCGCCTAGATTAGAGGTTGTGATGAGGTCCTTTAGTATGGGTTGCAGCCCTTAATACTTCAGCACCTAGGAGTCGCTCAGCATCCTAAGAGGATCGCTAGGCTCAGTAAGGAAGACGTACTTAAAAAGGCAGAGTAATGGTTCTAGTCGACTTCCTTACCAGGTACTTATTTATTTTATGTTTGTTATTTTGAATAACTGCTAAAATAAGATACGGGATACTTAGCTTCTTTGTTAACATGTATGCTGGTCTCCACCCACCACCCTGGGTGTGAATCAGCTACATGATCATCGGGTAAGATTAATATTGAAAAATGTTATTTTCATTAGTAAAATAAATTTTTGAATATACTTACCCGATGATCATGAATTTAAGGACCCGCCCTTCCTCCCCATAGAGAACCAGTGGACCGAGGAGAAAATTGAGTTCTTGTTGACAAGAAGTACTTGAGTACCTGCTCACAGATGGCGCTGTTGTGTACACCCCCACCTGTATAGCGATCGCTGGCGTATCCCGACCGTAGATTTCTGTCGGGCAACAGAGTTGACAGCTTCATGATCATCGGGTAAGTATATTCAAAAATTTATTTTACTAATGAAAATAACATTTTTCATAACGCATGTATATACATATATCGCGGATTTTCCGGAAATTTCGAAAATACCGCGATGTGACCGATGGTGCGAGATTGGAGAAAGTAAGGAAATTGAAGTATGATTGATTTTCAATATAAATGAAACTGTGAGGAGCAACAAAGATATCTTTTGTTAGAGAGATAGAGAGGGGTAAGGAATGGGAGGTAGTGAAAAGTAACCCACAGAGAGAGAGAGAGAGAGAGAGAGAGAGAGAGAGAGAGAGAGAGAGAGTGAGAGTGTGTGTGTTGTTTTAAATGTAATAAACAAAAGAATTTGATAGGTTATAACATTGGTGCTTATGTAATATCAACTGTATAGACGGTTTGAATAAGTTAAGAAATGGTATAAACGATACTTTGTTAGTGTATTCGTACGCTCTCAAGAGCGGCAGCTAGATGTCAGCTGATCTAATCACAGCTAAAAGTAATACAAAAAGAAGTCAACAATACTCAATTTTTAAAACACACCCGAAATTTAAAACAAAAGTACACACTTTCTTAATGTGCAATTAACTATTAAAAGAGTAACAATTTTCTAGAATAAAATGATGTTTCCCAAAAAATAGTGGTTTGCTGATGAAATCGGATGCCGTATTTTTAGCAACGATTGAAATGGATGTAAACTCGGCATAATTTTTTCGTTTCGTATTTAATTGACACTAAGAAAACTAATTTTAGTTTCTTCATCTATATGTAAGTATTGTATAACACGAAGAGAGAGAGAGAGAGAGAGAGAGAGAGAGAGAGAGAGAGAGAGAGAGAGAGAGAGAGAGAGAATGAATCGGCTGTTGTAATCAAATGCCGTGTTTTTGTTTCGTGAGAATTTCATCGCCACGACTAACAACAACATACTGTACTGAACTTTACAGTATTATACAGACTACTGTAATATGATAAGGTAAAATATTTGTAATAACCTATTTTATATGAAATGGGGCTATTTTTTTTTTTAAATTTACATTTACGTACGTAAAACAACACTCTCTCTCTCTCTCTCTCTCTCTCTCTCTCTCTCTCTCTCTCTCTCTCTCTCTCTCTCTCTCTCTCTCTCTCTCTCTCTCTCTCTCTCGTAAATTGTTTTCCTGCTTTGCTACGTATGTATGATTTTATATAGATACGGTAAATAATATTTGTAATAGCATTTTCTAAAAGCTTTTACTGTAATATCATTATTTATCACTTTCATCATGCGCGTTAAATGCCTTCGTTTGTTTATTACGATCGAAGATGGAGCGTACTTTATGACGCCGCCGTTTCAGGCGACGTCATACAGAAAAACATTTCATTTGGAAGTCCTAAGAAAAATTAAGTAAAACATTGGTAATAACAAAATCAACATACTGTATAATCAATATAATCGATGCAAAAACTAAATCTGTGTACACTAAATGCGTTTGTTTCTTCATTATGATCAGAGATAAACGTAAACAAAACATTGGTTGCCATTTTTTATCGTGCTTTTTGGCGTGTTTAGGAAACGCATGATATAAAATCGCCTTTAATATTTGTGCCTGTTTTAGTTTAGGGTACTATAGTACATGCATTAAGTGTTCTGTACATTAAAGGGTAGTTTGTTAACAGTACTACATACAAGGGAAGGTTTTAAAAGTCTGAATATACATGTTAAATAGATACGTAAATATGGTGTCACTACTTCGCTGATTTTCACCTATCGCGGTCGGGTCTGGAACCTATCTACCGCGATAAACGAGGGATCACTGTAATTCTGGTTTTATGACTCTCGCTTGATTGGATTTTCGTTTGGATACTCTAGTTATATGTTTGGATATTGATATTTTGACCCTTGCTTGTTTTTTGATCTCTCTAACAATTTTCATAATGGCCACCCCCTCTGGAAGTTTTAGGGTGTGTGCTTGTGGGTGTAAGACCTGATTGTCAAAGGCCTCCATTGATCCCCATTCAATATGTGTTAAATGTAGAGGTAAAGTTTGTAAACTTGATAATAGGTGTAGCGAATGCCTTGTTTTATCGGATCATGAGTGGCTTGAATTCGATCGCTATATGCGAAAGTTACCTAGAGATAGGGTAAGGCGTAGTTCTTCTTATTCATATTTTTCCTCTTCTAATATCACTGAACCTATTCCTTCCCCTGTAGTGGTAGTTCCTGATCCCACTACAATTACCGCTGATGAACCAACACTTAAAGATATGATGTTGGCTATTCAGGCATTGGGTGCGAAGGTAGAGTCTATCGCTGCGGATAGAACGCATTTAATGTCTGATGTTAAACAGCCAAAAAGTGAAAGTGCAAGAGGTGTAGTGAGTGTTATTAGTGCTGTGGAGGGTACGCCTGCTCGGGCTTGTCGTTCTCTAAGTCCTAGACCTCTTTCAAGCTCTCCAACCCCTGGGAGAAGGAGTGTCGAAAGACGAAAGGAAGCGAGAGGATTTAGCTCTCGAACACCAAGCGGCACAAGGCGACGATTCGGGAAACGCTTGTTGATGAACGCGTTGAGCGTTCGACGTCCTGATGAACGTGACGATAAACGCTCTACACGTGAGATTGAACGTCCTGCCTTCCAGGAAGTCGAGCGTCCTCCTAAACGAGATGCTTTTCGTTCTCTTAGTAGTGGCAGTGAGCGTCCTACTACACACGCTTTCGAGCGTGCAACAAGGCGCGATGCCGAGCGTCCTCTTGAGCATTCGTCTTTGGCTAGGCAGGACGTTGAGCGTCCTTTTGGTCGTAAAGTTGAACGTCCTTTCAAGACGTGACGTCGAACGTCCTCCCATCGAGCGTCGTCCCATCGAGCGCTCTACAGAACGCGAGCGTCCTCTGGGATGTGACGTTGAGCGTCCTCCTGTACACGATGTCGAACAGCAAGCTTCCAGACAGGACCTTGAACAAGATACAGTACTTCTTAGCTCTGATCGCGTGGCCCGCGAGTGTTCCGAAGAGCGTCGGTCTTTGTTAGAGGAAGAAGTCGATGAGCCTTTTGAGGAGTTATCTGAGGAGGAAGACTCTAAATCTTTTCGTCCTTCAGTGGACTTGAAGAAGCTCATGAAGAGCTTTCATGATGAATTTCCAGAGTCTTTTGTTCCCATTGATCCGCGTTCGCCTCCATCGGAATTCACGCTTTGGAAGCAAAAGAAGAAGTCTCTGTTTACCAGAATGGTTCTCTTTCGTTCGTCAAAACGAGCACTGAAGTTGATGGGAAACTGGATGGGATCCAAGAAGTACCAAGGGAAAGGGGCATTCGCATTTTCTCCTACTAGATTGGCTTCTAGGTCCAGTATATAGTACGATACGGGAGAAGTTCTCGGCTCATGAGTTCCTGCCTCTGCCCAGGGAGACTTCTCAAGTCTGATAGACTCTCCTTGTAGATCGGCTATGAGGAAGACCAAGATTCTGTGGTCCACCTCTGAATTGGACCATCTGCTCAAAGGTGTTTTTAGAGCCTTCGAGGTATTTAACTTCCTCGATTGGACTCTAGGGGCCTTGGGCAAGAACGTTACCATGCTCAAAGAAGGGGACTCTTCTGGCTTAATCCATGTCATATCCTGCATGGATAAGGCCTTGCGAGATGGGGCGAATGAGTTGGCAGGGAATTTTACAGCAGGCATCCTGAAGGAGAGAGCCCAGTTGTGTTCTTTTCTGTCTTTAAGGGTTACTCCCTTTCAGAAATCTGAATTATTGTTCGCTCCGCTGTCATCATCCCTTTTCCCACAGGATCTTATTAGGGAAATTTCTTCCGCATTAACACAGAAGGCCACCCAAGACCTAGTCTCGAAGACGGCGAGGAAAGTATTACCATCATCTTTTGTTAGCCGCAAACCTAAAGAAGTCGCTCCTTTTCCAAAGTTTTCCCAGCCCTTTCGAGGGAAGTCTTCCAATAAAGGCTCTAGATCAGATGGAAGGGGGAACTAAGAAGAGAGGAGCCAGGACAGGGCGAAGCAGAGTCTGACTGCTTTCGCCTTCAGGCAGTAGGAGCCAGACTTCACAACTTCTGGCAGGCATGGTAGAAGAAGGGTGCAGACCTTTGGTCGGTCCAACTTTTAAAGGAGGGTTACAAGATTCCCTTTATAAAACAACCTCCTTTTAATTTTAACCCCAGTGGATCTCTCTCCCAGGTACAGAGAAGAGTTAAAGAGGCAAGCATTACAGCTTCAAGTGTCTCTCTTGTTGGAGAAGGGGGCTATCGAAAGGGTACAGGACTGACAGTCACCAGGGTTTTACAACCGCCTATTCCTGGTTCCCAAGAACTCGGGGGGATGGCGTCCAATTCTGGATGTAAGTGCTCTCAACGACTTTATCCAAAAGACAAAGTTCTCGATGGAGACGTCAAAGTCAGTGCTTGCAGCAGTAAGGAAGGGTGACTGGATGGTCTCACTGGACCTTCAGGATGCTTATTTCCATATCCCGATTCATCCGAGATTCAAGTATTTTCTGAGGTTTGTATTCCAGGGAGATGTTTTTCAGTTTCGGGCCCTGTGTTTCGGCCTCAACACCGCTCCACAAATCTTTACAAAGCTTATGCTCAATTTGGCAAGGATTCTCCATTCAAGAGGCATCAGAGCCTCCCTGTACTTAGACGATTGGCTTCTAATAGCTCGATCTCAAGACCACTGCCTGAAGGATCTTCAGACAACATTGAAGTTGACAGAAGAATTGGGTCTTCTGGTCAACAAGGACAAATCTTTTCTGTCACCATCACAAGAGATTCTCTATTTAGGGATAGTGATTCGGAGTCAAGTTTTTCGGTCTTTTCCGTCTCCCTTAAGGACGGAACAAGCCATCCAGAAGGTACGTTCGTTTCTAGGAGAACAGAAGTGTTCTGCGAGGAGGTGGATGAGCCTGTTGGGAACCCTCTCCTCGTTAGAGCAGTTCGTCTCTCTGGGAAGAGTGATCCCTTGACCTCTCCAGTTTCACCTCAATTCTCACTGGAACAGGGAGAAGGATATGGAGAAGGTATGTATTCCAATTATGGAGTCGATGAAACGTTGCCTTCAGTGGTGGAACGACCCGGTCAAGTTTCAGGAAGGTTACCCATTAGATCTGAAGAGCCCAGACCTTGTGTTGTGTTCCGACACCTTGGACTCAGGGTGGGGAGCAACACTGGGCAAACTGGAAGTATCAAGATTGTGGACGGAGTTTCAAAAGTCCTTCCACATAAACCAGAAGGAGTTGTTAGCAGTCCTTTTGGCCCTGAAGAGCTTCGAAGGGTCAGTCCGGAACAAGGTAATACAAGTCAATGCCGACAACACCACAGCATTGGCTTACATTGCCAAACAAGGAGGAACTCACTCGAATTCCCGTTACGAGACGGCAAGAAATCTGCTCAGAGGAAAGAAAGGTAACTCTGATTACCAGGTTCATCCAAGGGGAGAAGAATGTTTTGGCAGACAGTCTCAGCAGGAGAGGGCAGGTCCTATCCACAGAGTGGACTCTCCACCTAGAAGTGTGCAAGAGTCTGTGGAAACTTTGGGGTCGCCCTTGCATAGACCTCTTCGCGACCTCAAAGACCAAGAGGCTAGAGACATATTACTCCCCAGTGCCAGATGTCGAAGCAGCACACACAGACGCATTCCTGCTAGATTGGTCAAATCTAGATGTGTACGTTTTTCCGCCTTTCAAGATCCTGTACAAAGTCCTACAAAAGTTTGTGACAAGCGAAGGGACCAGAATGACGTTAATAGCCCCCTTCTGGCCTTCAAGGGAATGGTTCACAGAGGTACTGGAATGGATGGTGGACACTCCCAGAAGCCTCCCTGTGCGAGTAGATTTACTCAAACAACCCCACTTGGAAAGACACCATCAAAGTCTTCAAAATCTTTGACTAACTGCCTTCAGACTATCAAAACTCACAAGAACTAGAGGCTTTTCGAAGGAGGCAGCTAGAGCGATTACAAGAGCTAGGAGGTCTTCGACCATCAGAGCCTACGAATCCAAGTGGGGAGTTTTCAGGGAATGGTGCAGAGTCAACTCTGTTTCCTCTTCCAGTACCTCTGTAGCTCAGATTGCTGACTTCCTTTTGTTCCTGAGAAGGAAGCGCAGTTTTTCTGCATCCACTATCAAGGGATACAGGAGTATGTTAGCAACTGTTTTTAGACACAGATGGTTGGATCTATCAAATAATAAAGATTTACAGGAACTGCTTAAGTCTTTTGAGACATCGAAACAACATCACCAGGATTCACCAGCTTGGAATCTGCATATAGTTCTGAAGTTCGTGATGAGTGACAGGTTTGAACCCTTGCACTCTACATCTCTGAAGGACCTCACGATGAAAATCCTTTTCTTGGTTAGTCTGGCAACAGCCAAGAGAGTTAATGAAGTCCATGCATTCAGTAGAAATGTGGGTTTTCAGGACAACAAAGCGATCTGTTCATTGCAGTTGGGTTTTCTCGCTAAGAATGAGCTCTTTTCCCACCCTTGGCCTAAGGCCTTTGAGATTTCGCACCGGCGGACATGGTTGGCAATGAGTTAGAGAGAGTTTTATGTCCAGTAAGAGCCCTTAAATTTTACTTAGACAGAACGAAGAGCTTGAGAGGCAAGTCAGAAGCACTGTGGTGCTCGGTGAAGAAACCCTCCTTGCAAATGTCTAAGAATGCCCTGTCTTACTTCATCAGACTTTTAATTAAAGAAGCTCATACGCATTGCAATGAGACAGACTTTAGTCTTTTAAAGGTCAAGACTCACGAAGTGAGAGCTGTGGCAACCTCAGTGGCTCTCAAACAAAATCGTTCGTTGCAAAGCATTATGGACACAACCTTCTGGAGGAGCAAATCTGTGTTCGCTTCACATTATTTGAAAAGTGTCCAGACTCTATATGAGGACCGATACACTCTAGGACCGTTCGTAGCGGCGGGTACAGTGGTGGGGGAAGGATCCACCACTACATTCCCATAATCGTAATACCTTTTCTTCTCTTGGAACTTTTTCAATATTAAACTTACCCGATAATCATGTAGCTGTCAACTCCGTTGCCCGACAGAATTCTACGGAAGGGATACGCCAGCGATCGCTATACAAGAGGGGGGTGTACTCACAAGCGCCACCTGTGGCCAGGTACTGCAGTACTTCTTGTTGACACCACTTCAATTTTTCCTCTGTCGTGCTTCCGGCAAGACGTTCATGGATACGCTTATAATTTTGGAGTCTTGTTCACGGTTTTTGGTGAAGTATTGCTCTAAGATTTCAGCTTTCGCTATTCAGGAAGTTTTATTATTAGCTTAGCTAGCTTTTGGAATTAATTTGATTAATTATGGTGACGAAGAGAGTATGAACTCTCTTTCACCTTTAAATGGCCGACCCTTCCCTTAGACGGAAGTGTTGGTGTCTAAGAGAGTATAGACTCTCTTTCTTAATTTTGCTTAACAAAAGTTATAGATTTATTTTTTTATCTCTCCGCCTTTTATAGGCCTCTTCGATTAACTTCCTTTTATTATAAACTTATTAAAATTAATTTTTATATTTGTTTATATTCGACCTTTCCTAATAGTAGGCGGTCCTTTCTTGGTACCGAAGTTAATTAACATTGAGCCCGTCATTTCAGTTTTACTGTACCTGTTAACATATTATGCTATTTTAATGTTTTTGAAAGAATTTCTTTGATAGTCTCGTACTGTTTTCAAAGTTGAACTAACGTTTTGTTTTGTCTCTGCAGTTGTTGACGTTCAGAACGTTCAACTTGCGCTCTATCGTTACGATAGAGAGAGAATTTTCACGGTGTCACGTTGCAGTAAGAGTAACCGTTTCAGCGTTTTGTTCATTCTTTCTTAGCTTAATGTTTTAATTCTAATAAAGGAACTTTTTATTTGGGAAATATTTCAGTTTTTTTCCTTTAACAATAATATGTTTTAACGATTTATATGATTGGGCTCTTCTCTCAGGTTCTAAGTCAAGAGAGAGAGAGAGAGAGATAGAGACGGAGGGAGAGAGAGCTGGATAAACGTTTCGTTCAAGCGAGTAACGTTGTTATCGTTTTTGCTCTTCTCCCTAGTCTCTTTAGGGGAAGAAGGTAAACGTTTCTAGAGTTTTATTCTTGTTCTCAAGCTTTATGCGGTGAGAGATTTTAAACGTAGTTTATTTGATCTAGTGTTTAGTCTCTTTCCAGCCACTGAATTATTTATCTTTCATTAGATTTTTCTGTTACATTGTAATTCTGTTTTCGCAATTACTAACTTTTAAGGAAGGATAGAATTGCGTGTTTCAGGTACAAACCACTTAAAGTTTCGAGTTCAGTGAAATAAGTGCAAACAGAAAATCAAAGTGATAAGTGATTAGCGCAAAGTGTGTCAGTGTTGTGCGTGAGGGTACTTCTGTGCGTGCCAGTCGTCCTCCCAGTCCGGGACCTCTTGCAAGCTCCCAAGCCCAGGGGAGAAGCAATGTCGAAGGGCAAAAGGGTTCGGCAGGCCTTGATCGGCGCACAGAAGTATCCTCGGTGGTTGCGGGCGTGTCTTACAGAGACCGTCACTCCCACCCGCAGACGATTGAGCCCTTATTTTGCTCGTCTGCAGAAGAAATTTAGAGTTCAACAACCCGGATGCAGTCATTGGGTTAGCTCTGACTCTCCGCAGTCATCAGGTGACTGCACACCTCCTAAGAGAGGTAAGGCGATGCCTCAACAGACCTCATCTTCTGTTAAGGCTTTGCCTCAACAGACCTTATCGTCTGTTGATCCCAAGATGACTTTGCTGCAGTCCATGCAGTCGCAGCTTGCGGTCTTAATGCGTGAGTTTCAGGCTGAGAAGGTTACACCTCCTCCTGCGAGCGCTCCGCCTCACCGCAGTCCAGTCTGCCAGGCGTACGAAGTTGAGGTTCCTCAAGCTACCTTACCGCGTTCGGAGTTGCCAGTTACCAGCGTTGTGCAGCAACCTTAACCTTCCTTAAGGCAACCTCAACAATGGGAGCAGGAGTCTTATGCCTTGAGGCAAGATTTTCTTGCAGTTAGACCATCTTTGAGGCTACAACCTTTTGAGGTACGACAACCTCTACCATCCTTGAGGCAGCCACCTCAGCTCTCGCAGCTGCTACCTCAACTTTCCTCAAGGCGAGAGCCTCAACTCTTGAGGCTAGCTCCTCAGGAACCTCAACTCGTGAGACAGGAACTGCGTTCTGCGCAGCCGCTACCTCAACTCTCGCAGCTCACACCTCAAGAACCTCAACTCGTGAGTCAAGAGCCTCTCTCTGCGCAGCCACCTCAACCCTTGAGGCAAGCGCAACTCTTGAGGCAGGAACCTCATGCTATGAGTCAGCCACCTCAACGCATGCATCTGCCACTTTCTCCTCAACTTGAGCCTCTTCCCATTCAACTTTGAAATAACAAATGACAATAATAACACCTCATTACTTTCATAACTTGCATTTGTAATCATATACATGTATGCCTACACAAACATTATGATAATGGAGGTTATTCGTATTACTTAAATATAAAAAATATATATGTATTCCTTGCAATATATTTTTAACAAATCGCAAATATGGCAAAATATCTTCAAAACAAAAATGAATCATGAGTTATGAATGTAATGTAAATATTATGTTGATATTAAAACCCCATGCAAGCATGCATGAAGTAATGCAGTGTTGCCAACAGGGCGAGTTTCCCTGTCCTGAGGTGAAGTAGATTATAGATCGTATCTTTAGTGCAGCTTAATTCTACGATTATCATGCCGGCTATCAATTCATCAACAAAACAGTCTAAATCAATTCCCTCGGCACGTGCACTTTCAATGGACAGTAATGCGATATTACTCAATCTAGCACTGGTCATGGAATTTCTGAGAAATGTTACACGCCATGCAACATGCTCTGCTTCTCTTACAGCATGCTCTACATACAGCATGCTCTGCATACAGCATGCTCTACATACAGCATGCTCTGCATACCTTACCGCATGCTTCTCAGTCACACATCTTTGGTTGTTACCAACTCACTAGACTGTCAAGCAGTTTCATAACGTTGCCTTCTAGTCGGCTGCTTTTGCACCAGTGAAACCCTCACTGAGAGAACTTAGCTTTTCTCGGATATGGTCCCTGTAGATGAGAAAGTGCTTTTCTCCCTCCTTCTGATATTCCCTTGAGGACTCTGTCATTTGGAGAGGAGCCTTTAGCTGCGTAGCCTCCTATGGACTTTTATTTAAGCATAACATGCTTCCAGGGAAGGTAATGGTTCCACTTCAGTCGCTAACCCCGTCTGTTACCACACCTGCTCCCATAGACCTTGAGCTGTGTTGCAAGACATGCAGTCCAAGCTTAGTCCTTGTTAGAGGATTTTTTGTTTACGGAGTCAGTGTGTCACTGGGAAGACGTTCAACAACCAGCAGAAGTGACTTGTTGTGACGCAGTGCGGCAACCTCAGCAACCCGATAAGGAGTTGTCTATACGACCCAGACAGTCTAGACAGCTTCGGGTTGTCACTGTACTTCCTCGCTTCCCCATGGTTGACAGTTCACAGACTGTGCAGCAGTACCATGATCTTGTGTCCGGCTCCGTCAGACGACTGGCTTTTAAGAGCTCCCACAAGTCGTCGCTGTCTGGAGATTCTCAGATGGACTATGGATCTGACCAAGGAACTGGGCCTCCTGGTCAATTTTGAGGAGTCTCAGCTCGTCCCATCCCAGACCATTGTCTACCTGGGTATGGATCTTCAGAGTCGAGCTTTTCGGGCTTTTCCGTCGGCCCCAAGGATCTTCCAAGCCCTAGAATGCATCCAGAGCATGCTGAGAAGGAACCGATGCTCAGTCAGGTAGTGGATGAGTCTAACAGGGACACTTTCATCGCTGGCCCTGTTCATCGTGTTAGGGAGACTCCACCTCCCCCCCCTTCAGTATCATCTAGCTGCTCACTGGATAAAGGACATGACGCTAGAGACGGTCTCAGTTCCTGTTTCCGAAGAGAGGAGGTCTTCTCTCGCGTGGTGTAAGAACAGCTTTCTTCTCAAGGAAGTCTACATTTGGCTGTTCAGAAACCCGACCGCCGTCTCCTCTCGGACGCATCAGACACGGGCTGGGGTGCGACTTTGGACGGACAGGAATGCTCGGGAACATGGAATCAGGAGCAAAGGACACTTCACATCAATTGCAAGGAGTTGTTGGCGGTTCTTCTGGCCTTGATAAACTTCAAGTCCCTCCAGCTTAACAAGGTGGTGGAGGTGGACTCTGACAACACCACAGCCCTGGCTTACTTCTTCAAGCAGGGAGGGACTCTTTCGTGGAAGTTGTTCTAGATCGCAAGGGACCTCCTCATCTGGTCAAAAAATCGAAAGCTCACGCTGGTAACGAGGTTCATTCAGGGTGGTATGAATGTCATGGCAGATCGCCTCAGCCGGAAGGGTCAGGTCATCCCCACAGAGTGGACCCTTCACAAGAGTGTTTGCAGCAGACTTTGGGCCCTGTGGGGTCAGCCAACCATAGATCTGTTCGCTACCTCGATAACCTAGAGACTCCTGTTGTATTGTTCTCCGATTCCAGACCCAGCAGCAGTTCACGTGGATGCTTTTCTGCTGGATTGGTCCCATCTCGACCTGTATGCATTCCCGCCGTTCAAGATTGTCAACAGGGTACTTCAGAAGTTCTCCTCTCGCAAAGGGACACGGCTGACGTGGATTGGCTCCGCTCTGGCCCGCGAGAGAATGGTTCATAGAGGTACTGCAATGGCTGGTCGACATTCCCAGGACTCTTCCTCTAGGAGTGAACCTTCTACGTAAACCTCACGTAAAGAAGGTACACCCAAACCTCCACGCTCTTCGTCTGACTGCCTTCAGACTTTCGAAAGACTCTCAAGAGCTAGGGGCTTTTCGAAGGAGGCAGCCAGAGCGTTTGCCAGAGCAAGGAGAACATCCACTCTCAGAATCTATCAGTCTCAAGGGGAAGTCTTCCGTAGTTGGTACAAGACCAATGCAGTTTCCTCAACCAGTACCACTGTAACCCAGATTGCTGACTTCCTGTTACATCTAAGGAAAGTAAGATCCCTTTCAGCTCCTACGATCAAGGGTTACAGAAGTATGTTGGCAGCGGTTTTCCGCCACAGAGGCTTGGATCTTTCCACCAACAAAGATCTACAGGACCTCCCTAGGTCTTTTGAGACCTCAAAGGAACGTCGGTTGTCCACTCCAGGCTGGAATCTAGACGTGGTCCTAAGGTTCCTTATGTCATCAAGATTTGAACCTCTCCAATCAGCCTCTTTTTAGGACCTCACATTAAAAACTCTTTTCCTCGTGTGCTTGACAACAGCTAAAAGAGTAAGTGAGATCCACACCTTCAGCAGGATCATTGTTTTCACATCTGAAACGGCTACATGTTCCTTGCAGCTCGGTTTTTGCTAAACGAGCTTCCTTCACGTCCTTGGCCTAAGTCGTTCGAGATCCCAAGCCTGTCCAACTTGGTGGGGAATGAACTGGAGAGAGTACTTTGCCCAGTTAGAGCTCTTAGGTACTATCTAAAAAGGTCTTAACCTTTATGAGGACAATCAGAAGCCTTATGGTGTGCTATCAAGAAACCTTCTTTCCCAAGTTCTAAGAACTCAGTTTCTTACTATTCAGGCTTCTGATTAGGGAAGCACATTCTCATCTGAAGGAAGAAGACCCTGCTTTGCTGAAGGTAAGGACACATGAAGTGGGAGCTGTGGCTACTTCAGTGGCCTTCAAACAGAATCATTCTCTGCAGAGTGTTATGGATGCAACCTATTGGAGAAGCAAGTCAGTGTTCGCATCATTCTATCTCAAAGATGTCCAGTCTCTTTACGAGTACTGCTACACCCTGGGACCATTCGTAGCAACGAATGCAGTAGTAGGCGAGGGCTCAGCCACTACATTCCCATAATCCCATAACCTTTTAACCTTTCTCTTGAATACTTTTTATGGGTTGTACGGTCGGCTAAGAAGCCTTCCACATCCTTGTTGATTTGGCGGGTGGTCAATTCTTTCTTGAGAAGCGCCGAGGTTAAAGGTTGTGATGAGGTCCTTTAGTATGGGTTGCAGCTCTTGATACTTCAGCACCTTAGAGTTGTTCAGCCTCCTAAGAGGAACGCTGCGCTCAGTAAGGAAGACGAACTTATTTAAGGCAGAGTAATGGCTCAAGTCGACTTCCTTACCAGGTACTTGTAATTTCATTGTTATTTTGAATAACTGATAATATGAAATACGGGATACTTAGCTTCTTGATATACATGTACACTGGTTTTCACCCACCTCCCTGGGTGTGAATCAGCTACATGATTATCGGGTAAGTTTAATATTGAAAAATGTTATTTTCATTAGTAAAATAAATTTTTGAATATACTTACCCGATAATCATGATTTAATTGACCCACCCTTCCTCCCCATAGAACCAGTGGACCGAGGAAAAATTGAAGTGGTGTCAACAAGAAGTACTGCAGTACCTGGCCACAGGTGGCGCTTGTGAGTACACCCCCCTCTTGTATAGCGATCGCTGGCGTATCCCTTCCGTAGAATTCTGTCGGGCAACGGAGTTGACAGCTACATGATTATCGGGTAAGTATATTCAAAAATTTATTTTACTAATGAAAATAACATTTTTATTGGTGTTTTTATGGTTGTCTTGTGGAGATTGCGACAGTCTTCCGCAATCATTGATTGGTCAGGTGGTCTATTTTGTTCCTTGAGAGCGCCCGGAAATGGGTATTAGAGTAGGCTCTGTCACAGAGAGGTGTGATCACCGGTTGACAGCTCCTAGGGATCTTCAGGCCCCTGAGAGGACCGCTGGATCTCATAAGGAAAGCGGACATAATGGCAGAGTATCAATGAAGTCAGCTCCCTTATCAAGTACGAACCTTTAAGCTTGTTTTGTTTGTTCCGTAACTGAAATACAAACCACGCTATTTAATATGGGTTATTACTTTCGGCGTAGCTGAAATGACGAGCCATTAGAATTTTAACGATGGTTTACTACCCCACCGCTAGTTAACGGGGGGTAGGGAGGGTAGCCTGTTACCACCACCCCCCCCTCCCACACACACCTGTGCTGAGCTCACTTTGCTCTCGGCTCGGGTGGTAGTCGGACGTGTCCGCTCTCACCCTCGCCTCTTTGACAGCCATTAATGCTTTTTGTCTTCTTTTACTTACTTTTTCTTATACTTGTAATATATATATATATATATAAACATTCTTAATGTTTATGTATATATTTGTGTATAGAAATGTAGTAAGTTTTCTTTTCAGTGTTTGTGCTGTATATGTGATGTACGACAACGACACTTGCGTAGTGCTAGGCCACCACAGTTCCACTTCGTGGGGAGCAACCTCTCCCTCTGGTCCATCGGTCTTCCCGTCGGCTTATATCCGTTAACTCGGCCGCTGCAGGGGAACCGTCATCGCCTGGATTCTCTTCATTCATCTATTATCTTCGCTTTGCCTCTTTTCCTACGGGAAACTTGGATTCTCAGTGAAGGGAATGTGGCCTTTTTTTCAATATTAAACTTACCCGATGATCATATAGCTGTCAGCTCTGCTGCCCGACAGAAAAACCTACGGGCGGAATACGCCAGCGATCGCTATACAGGTGGGGGTGTACATCAACAGCGCCATCTGTCAAGTAGGTACTCAAGTACTCGATGTCAACACAGAACCAATTTTCTCTCTGTTGTGCCACTGGCAAGACCTACTAAATACGCTGTTACTAACTGGATTTGTTTTCACAACTATTTGGTGAAGTACACTATTCCAGTTTTGAGCTTTCGCTATGCAGGGGTTTTATCTTCATTTCAAAACTTGAACTCGTTTTGGATAGATTTAATTATGGTGACAAAGAGAGTATGGACTCTCTTTCACTTTTAAATGGCCGACCCTTCCCTTAGACGGAAGTGTGTTTAGGTTTTTAGTAATTTTGCTTAACACGTTATAGATCTATATATTTTATATCTCTCCGCCTTTATTAGGCCTCTTCGATTAACTTTCCTTTTATTATAAACATATAAAAATAAATTTTTATGTTTTGTTATATGCGACCTTTTCTGATAGTAGGCGGTCCTAACTTGGAACCGAAGTTAATCAACGTTGAGCCCGTTATATCGTATTTAACCTTTAAAGAATTTAAAACTTTTTAAATTTAATGTTTTATGAAAGAATTTCTTTGATAGTCTCGTACTGTTTTCAAAGATGAACTAACGTTTAGTTTTTTAGTCTACGCAGTTGTTGACGTTCAGGACGTTCAACATGCGCTCTATCGTTACGATAGAGAGAGAGTGTATCACGGTTTCACTTTGCAGTAAGAGTAAACCGATTCTGGCGTTTCGTTCATTCTTTCTTAGCTTAAATGGTTTAAATTCTAAATTAAAGGAACTTTTTATTTGGAAAACCTTTCAGTTTTTTTTCCTTTAGCAAATAACATTTTTCAATATTAATCTTACCCGATGATCATGTAGCTGTCAACTCCGTTGCCCGACAGAAATCTACGGTCGGGATACGCCAGCGATCGCTATCCAGGTGGGGGTGTACACAACAGCGCCATCTGTGGTCAGGTACTCAAGTACTTCTTGTCAACAAGACCTCAATTTTTCCTCTGTCGTGCCGCCTGCAAGACCTACATGGATACGCTGTTGATTTTGGAGTCTTTTGTTCACGTTTTGGTGATGTATTTGCTCTGAAATTTAGCCTTCGCTGTTCAGGAAGCTTTATCCTTAGCTTAGCAAGCTTTTGGAATTAATTTGATTCATTGGTTAACGATCTTTGCTTTATTTTGGAATTCCCCCTTGACTACCTCTAAATTCAAGATGTCTGACCATTCCCAAGTTCCTAAATACAGGCAGTGTAGTGTTAGGACTTGTAATAGGCGTCTTCCGAAGGCCTCTATAGATCCTCACACCGTATGTTCCAATTGTAGGGGAAAATCCTGTCAATTGGAAGATCGATGTGGGGAATGTGCTGGGCTTTCGGAATTCGATTTTAATGAATTCCTCAGATATACACGTAGGTTAGAGAAGGAGAGAGATAGGAGGAGTTCTTCTCGCTCTGTGGATTTTTCCTCTCCCCATGCCCCTCAACCTTTTCCTTCCCCTGTGGTGGTGACTCCCGAACCTGCTACGAGTGCTCAGCCTGCAATGGCTGATATGTTGCGTGCCATTCAGGCTCTCGGTGATAAGGTGGAGTCGTTGGTTAGTGACCGCAATCAGCTCTTGGCAGATGTCAGAGAGCTGAAAGCGAAGAGTGCAGTGGGAAGTGTTAGTGCTAGTGCTGTGCATAGTGTCAGTGTCAGTGTTGCGCATGAGGGTACATCTGTGCGTGCCAGTCGTCCTCCCAGTCCGGGACCTCTTGCAAGCTCCCAAGCCCAGGGGAGAAGCAATGTCGAAGGACCAAAGGGTTCGGCAGGCCTTGATCGGCGCACGGATGTATCCTCAGTGGTTGCGGACGCATCTGCTAAGGATCGTCCCTTCCACTCCCAGACGAATGAGCCCTTACATTCCTCGTCTGTGGAAGAGGTTTCCAGGAGGAAACGGTGGACCAAGGTCTCACGACCGCTCAAACGTAAGGTCCCTTCCGAGCTAGTCCAACGGCCCAGGTGTAGCCACTGGGTCAGTTCGGACTCGCCGCAGTCATCTGATGACTGCACACCTCCCAAGAGAGGTAGAGTGGTCCCTCAACAGGCCTCTGCTCCGTCTGTTGTTGCTCCTACCACAGTAGACCCTAAGTGGTCCATGCTGCAGACTATGCAGTCTCAGCTTGCGGCTTTTATGCAGGAGTATCATGCCGAGAAGGTTAACACCTCTCCTGTTAACCTACAACCCGCAGAGGTTGTGCGCTCAGCAGATACTGCGGCTGCCTGCTCCCACACCCCACCTGTGAGAGCTCCTCCACCGATGCGCAGTCCTCACTGCCAGACGCATGTTCTTGCTGCACCATCTGCTAACATGCGTGAGCTGCCGCATCAGGAGTTGCCGGGTTCCAGCACTATGCGGCATTCTCCTCAGCCCATGCAGCATGCTCTGCAGACCTTACAGCATGCTCCGCATACCATGCAGCATGAGCCGCATACCATGCAGCATGAGCCGCATACCATGCAGCATGAGCCGCATGCCTTACCTCATGCTCTGCATACCATACCGCATGCTCCTCAGCCCACCGCAGACCCTCCCACACACCGGCCCTCTGCTTTTGTTGTTGCCAGCTCACAGTCTGTCCAGCAGAGGCATGATGATGGATCCGCAGGTACGCATGCACCCGTTCTGCAGGATTCAGCCGCTCAGCTTGCTGCTCTGCCTTTGCCACTCACAACTCAACTTTCGGATGAGGATGTATCGGAGGATGAAGCTGCTCATCTGGATGATCCTCACTCTGATGTTGAAGGACCCAAGTCTTCGCCACCCTCCTTAGACTTTCGCAAAGTCCTTGCTTTGTTCAGAGAATTGTATCCTGAACACTTTGTGTCTGCAACCCCTCGTTCTCCTCCCTCCGAGTTTGCTCTGGGCATGCAGTCTGCTGCGCCTGCCTTCACCAAGCTTGTTCTCGCCAGATCATCAAGGAGAGCTTTGAGGGTTATGGGGGACTGGTTGCATTCCAAGAAGCAACTGGGAAGGACCTCTTTTGTGTTTCCTCCTCCCAAGCTGGCTTCTAAGTCGAGCGTCTGGTATGCCACGGGAGAGGAACCTGGCTTGGGGGTTCCTGCCTCTGCCCAGGCCGACTTCTCAAGTCTGGTTGACTCTCCCCGCAGGTTGGCTATGAGACGTTCGAAGATCTGCTGGTCCTTTTCCGATCTTGATCATATGTTGAAGGGAGTCTTTCGTGCCTTCGAGATATTCAACTTCCTCGATTGGTGTTTGGGAGCCTTAAGCAGGAAGACTTCCCCTTCTGACAAGGACTCGGCCATGCTGATCATGTCCAGCATGGACAAGGCAATACGGGATGGGTCTGGTGAACTTGCGGCTTCATATGTATCAGGGGTCCTCAAGAAGAGAGAACATCTGTGCTCCTTCTTATCTGCTGGTATCACTCCTTGCCAGAAGTCAGAGTTGCTGTTTGCTCCTCTCTCCAAGTGTCTGTTTCCGGAGGAGTTGATTAAGGGGATGGCTGCCTCTCTTATCCAGAAGGATACGCATGACCTCATGGCTTCTTCTGCACGTAAGGCTAAAACCTTACCTTCCGTGCCTAGACCCTTCCGCCCTTTAGCAGCTGATACACCTGCTTCTAGGTTCATCCCGCCCTTTCGTGGCAGAACCTCCAGCAGAGGAGGTACCCGTGCAGACAGTCACCGTGGCAAGTCCAAGAAGGGTTCCAAGTCCGCAAAAGGCAAGTTTTGACTGCCTTCCTCTCCAGACAGCAGTAGGAGCCAGACTCAAGACCTTCTGGCAAGCTTGGGAGAGCAGAGGTGCAGACGCTCAGTCTGTGAAGTGGCTAAGGGAGGGATACAGAATTCCGTTCTGCCTCAATCCCCCTCTAACTACATTTCCCATCAACCTCTCTCCCAACTACAAGGAGAAGGACAAGAGGCTAGCGTTGCAACAAGAGGTGTCGCTCTTGCTACAAAAGGAAGCAGTGGTCATAGTCCGGGATCATCAATCCCCGGGCTTTTACAACCGTCTCTTCCTTGTAGCCAAGAAGACAGGAGGTTGGAGACCGGTGCTGGACGTCAGTGCTCTCAATGCTTATGTCACCAAGCAGACGTTCACGATGGAGACGACGAAGTCGGTCCTAGCAGCGGTCAGGCAGGAGGACTGGATGGTCTCGTTAGACCTGAAAGACGCATACTTTCACGTCCCCATCCATCCAGACTCCCAACCTTTCCTAAGATTCGTCTTTGGAAAGGTGGTGTACCAGTTCCAAGCCCTGTGCTTTGGCCTAAGCACGGCACCTCTTGTGTTTACGAGACTGATGAGGAATATTGCGAAATTCCTTCACTTGGCAGACATCAGAGCCTCCCTCTATTTAGACGACTGGCTTTTAAGAGCTCCCACAAGTCGTCGCTGTCTGGAGAATCTCAGATGGACTATGGATCTGACCAAGGAACTGGGCCTCCTGGTCAATTTAGAGAAGTCCCAGCTCGTCCCATCCCAGACCATTGTTTACCTGGGTATGGAGATTCAGAGTCGAGCTTTTCGGGCTTTTCCGTCGGCCCCAAGGATCAACCAAGCCCTAGAGTGCATCCTGAGCATGCTGAGGAGGAACCGATGCTCAGTCAGGCAGTGGATGAGTCTAACAGGGACACTTTCATCGCTGGCCATGTTCATCGAGTTAGGGAGACTCCACCTCCGCCCCCTTCAGTATCATCTAGCTGCTCACTGGATAAAGGACATGACGCTAGAGACGGTCTCAGTTCCTGTTTCCGAAGAGATGAGGTCTAATCTAACGTGGTGGAAGAACAGCATTCTTCTCAAGGAAGGTCTTTCGTTAGCTGTTCAGACCCCCGACCACCGTCTCTTCTCGGACGCATCAGACTCGGGCTGGGGTGCGACATTGGACGGACAGGAATGCTCGGGAACATGGAATCAGGAGCAAAGGACACTTCACATCAATTGCAAGGAGTTGTTGGCGGTTCATCTGGCCTTAATAAACTTCAAGTCCCTCCAGCTAAACAAGGTGGTGGAGGTGAACTCCGACAACACCACAGCCTTGGCTTACATCTCCAAGCAGGAGGGGACTCATTCGAGGAAGTTGTTCGAGATCGCAAGGGACCTCCTCATTTGGTCAAAAGATCGAAGGCTCACGCTGGTAACGAGGTTCATTCAGGGCGATATGAATGTCATGGCAGATCGCCTCAGCCGGAAGGGTCAGGTCATCCCCACAGAGTGGACCCTTCACAAGAATGTTTGCAGCAGACTTTGGACCCTGTGGGGTCAGCCAACCATAGATCTGTTCGCTACCTCGATGACCAAGAGGCTCCCATTGTATTGTTCTCCGATTCCAGACCCAGCAGCAGTTCAGGTGGATGCCTTTCTGCTGGATTGGTCCCATCTCGACCTGTATGCATTCCCGCCGTTCAAGATTGTCAACAGGGTACTTCAGAAGTTCGCCTCTCACAAAGGGACACGGCTGACGTTGGTTGCTCCCCTCTGGCCCGCGAGAGAATGGTTCACAGAGGTACTGCAATGGCTGGTCGACGTTCCCAGGACTCTCCCTCTAAGAGTGGACCTTCTGCGTCAACCTCACGTAAAGAAGGTACACCCAAACCTCCACGCTCTTCGTCTGACTGCCTTCAGACTATCGAAAGACTCTCAAGAGCTAGAGGCTTTTCGAAGGAGGCAGCCAGAGCGATTGCCAGAGCAAGGAGGACATCCACTCTCAGAGTCTATCAATCTAAATGGGAAGTCTTCCGAAGCTGGTGCAAGGCCAATGCAGTTTCCTCAACCAGTACCACTGTAACCCAGATTGCTGACTTCCTGTTACATCTAAGGAACGTTAGATCCCTATCAGCTCCTACGATCAAGGGTTACAGAAGTATGTTGGCAGCGGTTTTCCGCCACAGAGGCTTGGATCTTTCCACCAACAAAGATCTACAGGACCTCCTTAGGTCTTTTGAGACCTCAAAGGAACGTCGGTTGTCCACTCCAGGCTGGAATCTAGACGTAGTCCTAAGGTTCCTTTTGTCATCTAGATTTGAACCGCTCCAATCAGCCTCTTTTAAGGACCTCACATTAAAAACTCTTTTCCTCGTATGCCTAGCAACAGCTAAAAGAGTAAGTGAGATCCACGCCTTCAGCAGGAACATAGGTTTCACATCGGAAACGGCTACATGTTCCTTGCAGCTCGGCTTTTTGGCTAAAAACGAGCTTCCTTCACGTCCTTGGCCTAAATCGTTCGAGATCCCTAGCCTGTCCAACTTGGTGGGTAACGAACTGGAGAGAGTACTTTGCCCAGTCAGAGATCTTAGGTACTATCTAAAAAGGTCTAAACCCTTACGAGGACAATCAGAAGCCTTATGGTGTGCTGTTAAGAAGCCTTCGCTACCAATGTCTAAGAACGCAGTTTCTTACTACATCAGGCTTCTGATTAGAGAAGCTCATTCTCATATGAAGGAAGAAGACCTTGCTTTGCTGAAGGTAAGGACACATGAAGTGAGAGCTGTGGCTACTTCAGTGGCCTTCAAACAGAACCGTTCTCTGCAGAGTGTTATGGATGCAACCTATTGGAGAAGCAAGTCAGTGTTCGCATCATTCTATCTCAAAGATGTCCAGTCTCTTTACGAGAACTGCTACACCCTGGGACCATTCGTAGCAGCGAGTGCAGTAGTAGGTGAGGGCTCAGCCACTACATTCCCATAATCCCATAACCTTTTTAACCTTTCTCTTGAATACTTTTTATTGTTGTTTTTGGGTTGTACGGTCGGCTAAGAAGCCTTCCGCATCCTGGTTGATTTGGCGGGTGGTCAATTCTTTCTTGAGAAGCGCCTAGGTTAGAGGTTGTGATGAGGTCCTTTAGTATGGGTTGCAGCCCTTTATACTTCAGCACCTAAGAGTCGTTCAGCATCCTAAGAGGACCGCTACGCTCAGTAAGGAAGACGTACTTAATAAAGGCAGAGTAATGGTTCAAGTCGACTTCCTTACCAGGTACTTATTTATTTTATATTGTTATTTTGAATAACTAATAAAATGAAATACGGGATACTTAGCTTCTTTGTTAACATGTATGCTGGTCTCCACCCACCACCCTGGGTGTGAATCAGCTACATGATCATCGGGTAAGATTAATATTGAAAAATGTTATTTTCATTAGTAAAATAAATTTTTGAATATACTTACCCGATGATCATGATTTAAAGGACCCGCCCTTCCTCCCCATAGAGAACCAGTGGACCGAGGAGAAAATTGAGGTCTTGTTGACAAGAAGTACTTGAGTACCTGACCACAGATGGCGCTGTTGTGTACACCCCCACCTGGATAGCGATCGCTGGCGTATCCCGACCGTAGATTTCTGTCGGGCAACGGAGTTGACAGCTACATGATCATCGGGTAAGTATATTCAAAAATTTATTTTACTAATGAAAATAACATGTTTTGACGATATATAATTGGGCTCTTCTCTCAGGTGCGAAATCTAGAGAGAAAGAGAGAGATAGAGACGGAGGGAGAGAGAGGAGAAAAAACGTTTCGTTCAAGCGGGTAACGTTGTTCTCGTTTTACTCTCCTCCCTAGTCGCTGTAGGGGAAGAAGGTAAAACGTTTCTAGGGTTTTATTCTTGTTCCCAGGCTATGTGCGGTGAGAGATTGTAAACGTAGTTTATTTGAACTAGTGTTTAGTCTCTTTCCCAGCCACTGAATTCTTTATCTTTATATATATGTTTTCTGTTGCATTATACGACTGTTTTCGCAATTACTACCTTTTAATGAAGGGTAGGATTGCGTGTTTCAGGTAGAAATCAGTAAAAGTTTCGATTTCAGTGAAATAAGTGCAAAACAGAAAATCGAAGTGATAAAGTGATATGCGCAAAGTGTTACAGTGTTGCGTCCGAGGGTTCGTCTGTTCGTGCCTGTCGTTCACCTAGTCCGGGACCTCTTGCAAGCTCCCAAGCCCAGGGGAGAAGTAATGTCGAACGACTTATGGGTTCGTCAGGCCTTGATCAACGAACAGACGTTTTTCCCTCCGTGGTTTCGGGCGTATCTACCCAAGATCGCCCCACCCACACAAAGACGAGAAAGCCCATTTACTTCTCGTCTGCGGAAGAGGTTTCTCGTAAGAAACCTTGGACCAAGGTCTCGCAGCTTATTAAGTGCAAGTCGGTCCCTTCCGCGCAAGTCCAACGGCCCAGGTGTAGCCACTGGGTCAGTTCGGACTCGCTGCAGTCTTCCGATGACTGCACACCTCCTAAGAGAGGTAAAGCGGTACCGCAACAGGCAGTAACACCGTCTGTTGCCGCACCTGCTGCTGTAGACCCTAAGTGGTCTTTGCTACAGTCTATGCAGACACAGTTAGCATCTTTTTTGCAGGAGTATCGTGCGGAGAAGGTTGACGCTGCACCCGTTAGCCTACAACCTACCACGGTTGTGCGCCCAGCAGACGCTGTGGCTGCCTGCTCCCACACTCCAGCTGTGAGAGCTCCTCCACCCATGCGCAGTCGACCCTGCCAGACGCATGCTGACGTTCACAGACGCACGGAACCCTCCGTTGACGTGCGTGTGCTACCACAACAACAGGAGGGTGGAGTTCAGCTGCCGTGTTTTGACACGGTGCGTCAGCCTCCGCAACCCACTGTGGTTACCGCCACTCGCCCGCAGCAGACTAGTCAGTCAGGAGTTGAGGCTTCCCCACACAGCTTTGGTTGTTGCCAGCTCACAGACTGTCAAGCAGTTACATAACGTTGCCTTCTGGTCTGCTACTTATGCACCAGTGCTGTATGTCCTCACGCACCTGTTGTGGTTGACAGTTCAGTTTTTTGACAGTTCACAGACTGTCAAGCAGTTACATAACGTTGCCTTCTGGTCTGCTGCTAATGCACCAGTGCTGTATGTCCTCACGCACCTGTTGTGGTTGACAGTTCAGGTTTTGACAGTTCACAGACTGTCAAGCAGTTACATAACGTTGCCTTCTGGTCTGCTGCTAATGCACCAGTGAGACCCTCACTGAGATAACCTAGCTTTTCTCGGACTAGGTTCCTGTAGATGAGAAAGTGCTGTTCTCCCTCCTACTGATATTCCTTTGAGGACTCTGTCATTTGGAGAGGAGCCTTAAGCTGCTTAGCCTCCTATGGACTTTAATTAAATCATGATGATTTTTTGAGGATCTTCGTCCGGATCTTGTAACTGCTGCTCCTCGTTCGCCTCACGTCAGAACTTACACTAGGCCTAGCTACTTCGAAGCCGTTGTTGTTAAGCTAGTGCTCTCTCGCTCTCCTAGAGAGCGTTACGTTGGCTAGGCGACTGGTTTTTGCACCAGGAGGAGTTTTAGGGATTCAGCCTTTGATTTCCCTTCTTTTAAACTGGCTTATAGAGCGAGAGTCTGATAGGACACGAGAGAAGTTCTCGGCTTGGGAGTTCATGCCTCTGCCCAGATAGACTTCTCAATTCTGGTAGACTCGCCCTGGCGCCTAGCCAGGAGACGCTCCAAGTTGTTTACAGGTCAACTTCTCAACTTTTGTGAGCCTTTGAAGTTTTGCTGTACTATTATGTCACACATAACAAGGCTTTCAGGGATGGTAAATGGTTCCGCCTCAGTCGCTAACCCCGTCTGTTGCCACACCTGCTCCCGTAGACCCTAAAGGGCTTTGCTGCAAGACATGCAGTCCAAGCTTTCGTCCTTGATAGAGGACTTAAATGCGGAGAAGAACCTTCTGGCCAACAACCTTCCAACCGGTTGGTTGTGCGCCCTGTTGACGCTGAGGTAACCTACTCGCGTCTGCCAGTTGAGGTGGTTCCTCCTTCTGGCCAACAACCTTCCAACCGGTCGGTTGTGCGCCCTGTTGACGCTGAGGTAACCTACTCGCGTCTGCCAGTTAAGGTGGTTCCTCCACCGATGCGACCCAGTGTGGGTTGCCAGTCGCACGTTGACGTTAAGCGATGCTCGGAGGTGGTTGTTGACATTCAGGACGTTCAACAACCAGCAGAGGTGACTTGTTGTGACGCAGTGCGTCAACCTCAGCAACCCGGTAGGGTGTTGACTGCACAACCCAGACAGTCTAGACAGTTTCGGGTTGACGCTGTACTTCCTCGCGCACCCATGGTTGTTGACAGTTCACAGACTGTGCAGCAGTTCTATGATTTTGCGTCCGGCTCCGTCACGCATCCACCAGTGCGACCGGATTCAGCGAGTCAGACGTTGCCCACTCCGTTGCCGTTTCCTCATCAGTTTCGGATGAGGAACCCTCTGATGAGGACGTTGCTGAACAAGACGATCAGCCCCCAGCCCTGCTATCCATCCAGAAGATGCTGAAGAAGGAACGCTGCCCAGTCAGGCTGTGGATGAGTCTGGTAGGGACACTGTCATCCGTGGATCAATTTGTGTCACTAGGAAGACTACACCTCCGTCCTCTTCTATACCATCTAGCTTTTCACTGGAAAAAGGACAAGACGCTAGAAGCGGTCTCGATCCCGGTTTCCGTAAAGATAAAGTCTTGTCTGACTTGGTGAAAGGACTATATCAACCTTAGAGAGGGTCTTCCCCTGACTGTTCAGACTCCCAACCACGTTCTCTTCTCGGACGCATCGGACGTAGGCTGGGGTGCGACATTAGACGGTCGGGAATGCTCGGGATTATGGAACTCGAGTCAAAGGACAATGCATTTCAACTGCAAGGAGCTACTGGCAGTAAGTCTGACCTGGAAAAGCTTCAGGTCTCTCCTTCAAGGCAAGTGGTGGAGGTGAACTCGGACAACACCACGGCTTTGGAGTACATCTCCAAGCAAGGAGGGACCTACTCTCTGACATTGTACGAGATTGCAAGGGTCCTCCTCACCTGGTCAAAAGGTCTAGACATATCACTAGTAACGAGGTTCATCCAAGGCAACTTGAATGTCATGGCAGATTGTCTCAGTCGGAAGGGGCAAATAATTCCAACAGAATGGACCCTCCACAAGGATGTAGGCTAGAGACTTTGGGCCACCTGGGGCCAGCCAACCATAGATCTCTTCGCAACCTCGATGACCAAGAGGCTCCCAATATTTTGCTCAGCAATCCCGGACCCAGCAGCAGTTCATATAGATGCCTTTCTACTAGATTGGTCACATCTAGATCTATATGCATTCCCTCCGTTCAAGATTGTCAACAAGGTACTGCAGAAGTTCGCCTCTCTCGAAGGGACAAGGTTGACGCTAGTTGCTTCCCTCTGGCCCGCGAGAGAATGACTCACCGAGGTACTTCGATGGCTAGTAGACGTTCCCAGAACACTTCCCCTAAGGGTGGACCTTCTACGTCAGCCACGCGTAAAGAAGGTACACCAAGGCCTCCACGCTCTTCGTCTGACTGCCTTCAGACTATCGAAAGACTCTCGAGAGCTAGAGGCTTTTCGAAGGAGGCAACCAGAGCGTTTGCTAGAGCAAGGAGAATATCCACCCTTAGAATCTACCTATCGAAGTGGGAAATCTTCCGAAACTGGTGCAAGTCAGTATCCGTATCCTCGACCAGTACCTCTGTAACTCAAATAGCTGACTTTCTCTTATATCTGAGGAAAGAACGATCTCTTTCAGCTCCCACTATCAAGGGTTACAGAAGCATGTTGGCATCAGTCTTCCGTCACAGAGGCTTAGATCTTTCCAACAATAAAGATCTACAGGACCTCCTTAAGTCTTTTGAGACCACGAAGGAGCGTCGTTTGGTTACACCTGGTTGGAATTTAGACGTGGTACTAAGATTCCTTATGTCGGACAGGTTCGAACCGCTTCGATCAGCCTCCCTGAAAGATCTCACCTTTAAGACTCTTTTCCTGATATGCTTAACCACAGCTAAAAGAGTCAGTGAGATTCATGCCTTCAGCAAGAACATCGGATTCTCATCCGAAACGGCTACATGTTCTACAACTTGGTTTTCTAGCCAAACACGAGCTGCCTTCTCGGCCTTGACCAATATCGTTCGATATTCCAAACTTATCGTATGGTTGGAAATGAACTAGAAAGAGTATTATGTCCTGTAAGAGCTCTTAAGTTCTATTTAAAAACCTTTACGAGGCCCGTCTGAAGCTTTATGGTGTTCAGTTAAGAATCCATCTTTGCCTATGTCAGAGAATGCTTTATCCTATTTTATCAGACTGTTAATACGAGAAGCTCATTCCCATCTGAATGAGGAAGACCAAGCTTGGCTGAAGGTAAGGACACACGAAGTTAGAGCTGTCGCAACTTCCGTGGCCTTTAAACAAAATAGATCTCTGCAAGTATTTTCGACGCAACCTATTGGAAAAGCAAATCAGTGTTCGCGTCTTTTATCTTAAGAATGTCCAGTCTCTTTACGAGAACTGCTACACTCTGGGACCATTCGTAGCAACGAGTGCAGTAGTGGTGAGGGCTCGACCACTACAATTCCCTAATTCCATAACATATTTTAAACTTTCTCTTGAAATGTTTTATTATTGTTTTTGGGTTGTCCGGAAGGCTAAGAAGCCTTTCGCATCCTACTTGATTTGGCGGGTGGTCAAAGTCATTTCTTGAGAAGCGCCTAGATTAGAGGTTTTGATGAGGACCTTTAGTATGGGTTGCAACCCTTCATACTTCAGCTCCTAGGAGTCGCTCAGCATCCTATGAGGATCGCGAGGCTCAGTAAAGAAGACGTACTTAAAAAGGCAGAGTAATTGTTCAAGTCGACTTCCTTACCAGGTACTTATTTATTTTATGTTTGTTATTTTGAATAACTGCTAAAATGAAATACGGAATACTTAGCTCATAATAATGTCAACATGTAATGCTGGTCTCTACCCACCCCCCTGGGTGTGAATCAGCTATATGATCATCGGGTAAGTTTAATATTGAAAAATGTTATTTTCATTAGTAAAATAAATTTTTGAATATACTTACCCGATGATCATAAATTAAAGGACCCACCCGTCCTCCCCAATAGAGACCCAGTGGACCGAGGAGAAAATTGGTTCTGTGTTGACATCGAGTACTTGAGTACCTACTTGACAGATGGCGCTGTTGATGTACACCCCCACCTGTATAGCGATCGCTGGCGTATTCCGCCCGTAGGTTTTTTCTGTCGGGCAGCAGAGCTGACAGCTATATGATCATCGGGTAAGTATATTCAAAAATTTATTTTACTAATGAAAATAACATTTTTAGATTGACTACGGTCTCTCTCTACTCGAGGTCGTTCACCCTTACTACAACTACGTACTATTACGATAGCTCCTTTCCTGTTGCGGGTTAGGTTGCTATTCCGTTGTTTGTCTCTATTAATTTTAGTGAAATCTAATTGTGTTTTAACTTTTCAGCTTTCTCCGTGGGGAACCCTTTTCTTCGGGGGTCAGTGGTTCTCACTTTTAGTGTATATTCTTAGATGATGTAGATCATTATAATTGTTATAATTCTGTTTTTATTACAGTTACTCCGCCCCCCTTCTCCCGTGGATGTCATCTGGGGAAGGAGAGCGCATACTTAATTCTTATTTTATGTTATTCCCTCGGGGTTCCTCTTCGGAGTTCCTCCCTGGGGAATTTCTGTTAAAATAATTATTTAATTTTATTTTCCCAGTTAACTATACAGTTCTTCTTCGTTCGACTAAAGAGTGCCAACGAAGCAGAGCTGTCCTGTTCATGACTGGGGAATCTGCTGTCGCTGCCGAGCTGTCCTGTTCATGACTGGGGAATCTGCTGTCGCTGCCGTCCCTCAGAGGACGTCGTCATGGGCGTTATCCCTTCCTTTAGAAGTACTCTCGTGACAACGTGCCAGCACTTCAGATCATCTTAGAATGCTAAAGGAGGTTTGCCTCCAGGGGTTGGACAACTTCCTTCCGAGGGAGGTTTCCTCCCAAGGTGTGAGGTTTTTTCCCTTCAGAAGGAGAACTTCTCATACCTTAATAAATTCATCGCCTTCGACTACTGTTGCTGCCCTTCGGCCAGACTTTTTTCCCCCTTGCTGAGTTTCTCTTCCTTCAGGGGTGGAGTACAGTCTTGGCAAGTCTCTTCTACGAAGTGTTCACCTCTCTCGTTCGCGAGAGAGGCCACTCATAGAGACTCCTCTTCGGAGGATCGTTCCTGATAAGGTAAGCTTGCTGATCCAGCGGCCCTAAGGGGCGTCACCACGAGTGTCTTCAGGTCTCTTCTATGAAGTGTCACCTCTCTCGTTCGCGAGAGAGGCCACTCATAGAGACTCCTCTACGTAGGATCGTTCCTGAAAAGGTCAGCTTGCTGATCCAACGGCCCCAAGGGGCTTCACCACGAGTGTCTTCAAGTCTCTTCTACGAAGGGCCCCTCGCTCGTTCGCGGGATAGGTCTCTCATAGAGACTCCGCCTCGGAGGATCAAGCAGAACTTCCAGTGACCTCTACCTTGTGCTGCAACGTGGTCCTTTGGACTTCGGTCCTGGACTCTAGCACGGACCTTTGCGGTCCCATCGGTGGATACTGGCCCTTCCAAAGGGCACATCCCGGTTCCTGATCGCCCTGCCAGCTGACCTACCAATCTACCAGCGCAACCTTGCGCTGCAACGAAGGACTTCGGTCCTGGACTCTAAAGCTGACCTGCTTATGGTCCTCATCGGGGGATGCCCGCCCTTTTTAAGGACACATCCCAGTTCCTGATCGTCCTGCCAGCTGACCCTTCCACATACTAGCGCGCAAGCGCCGACGATCTTTTCCGCTCGCGGGTACCGATGGTCTTCCGCGCGCGCGCCGATAGTTTTCCGCTCGCACACTCGTGCGCGCCAATAGTCCTACGCGCTCGCTTGCACTGATGGTCTTCCACGCGCGCACGCCAACAAACTCCTACACGCGCGCTTCAGCAGTCTCCCGCGTGCGAGCCATGGGTATGTGCCAGCGCGCTCCCCAGCGCAATCGCCAATACCCTCCCGCGCGCAAGCGCCTGCGTGCTCCCCAGCGCGCAAGCGCCTGCGTGCTCCCCAGCGCAATCGCCAATACCCTCCCACGCGCGAGGCTGCCGGACAACGCGCGGCAAGGGAGCCATCACCGCATCCCCCCCCCCCCCCCCCCCGCAAGCACAGAACAGCGCGCTTGCCGGTAGGGGGGAAGGTTCCAGAAATGTCCAGGGACATTTCTTCCTTATCTTCTTTCTTCTTACAGGCGACTCCCCCTCCAGAGGGAGTGTCTGACAGCGCAGCCGGCAGCCCTGGTTTGGGGCTCTAATCAGAGCGTTAGCACAGGCTTTCAAGCCTGTTCTCTCTGAGTTGGGCCACAAATCCTTGGCTGCATCTATTCCCCTGAAGAGGAAAGAGGAGTTTCAGACGCGGTAACTTCTCCGAGACGAAGCTGTCTCCTCGTAAGTCTTCGAGGCAGGCACCCTCCCCCCGTCAGACTTTTCTCCCTCCCCTTCGGACGAAGATTTCCTGTCCTCAGGAGAGTCACGTGTGGTGAGACGTTCCCCCATCACACCATTGAGGGAAACCCCACCTCGCGCGGTAAAGTCTTCTCGAATAAGGGTGGAGAAGAGCCAGCCTCCGTCGTTGTTGGAGTCCTGCATCCCTCCCAGGAGGGAGTCTAAGGACTCCAAGACAATACCGGGAAGCCCCTAGCACCAGAATCTACAGGCTCAGACATTCTTCCGTTATGGGAACGAACCGGTTTGAGCCTAAGGACGTGGGGCAGGCTGCTGAGAGGTGGAGGAAGTCACCAAGACTCCCTCATACATAGGGCTTTGACATTCAAGCCCTATAAACCTCCAGCACCCCAGCAGCCTCGTCCCACCAAGACAACGGCAGCGAAGACAGTGGTGTCTAAGCCCTTTCCGGTCAAGGATAAGAAAGGCAAGAAGTCCTCCAGGGAAGGGAAGAATCCTAGAGGGAGCAGCCGAGGCTGCAAACGCTAGGATTGGCAGTCCCCCTGCATGTCCGCAGTGGGAGAATGCCTACAAGGTTGCGCAGACAGGTGGCATCAACTCGGGGCCGATTCCTGGATGATTTCTGTAATCAGTCAGGGATATCGCGTCCCGTTCACAACATCTCTACCTCCCCTGAGGACGAATTCGGTGTCATTTAGCTCCCTTGCCACGGGATCAGCAAGGGGGCGGGCCTTTAGGGCAGAGGTCCAGATTAAAGCAAACTCCGTTCAGCATGGAGACCGCAAACACGGTCAGTCTTGCAGTGAAGCCGCAAGACTTCATGTGTATACTGGATCTGAGGGACAGGTACTTCCAGATCCCAGTCCATCCGTCTTCAAAGAAGTACTTAGGATTCAGCCTAGACCACAAGGGGTACCAGTTCAAGGTGCTGTGTTTCGGTCTCTCCACGGCACCACAGGGTTTCACCAGAAGTGTTCACCCTAATATCATCGTGGGCACACAGGATCGGAATCCGTCTTCTCCGTTAACTGGATGACTGGCTGATCCTAGCAGACTTGGAGTCATCCCTTCTTCGACACCGAGACAAACTTCTAGGACTTTGCCAGGATCCGGGGATCATGGTAAATCTCGAGAAGTCCTCTCTGCTTCCCACTCAAAGACTGGTTTACCTAGGCATGATTATAGACACCAATCTCCACAAAGCCTTCCTATCAGACGACAGGATAGCAACGCTGAGAAGGGTCGCAAGCTCTTTTCTCAGTCGAGAAGAGCTTCCAACCCAATCGTGGTTACGTCTCCTTGGTCACCTTTCATCCTTAGCTCGTCTAGTTCCCAACGATCGCCTCAGTGGCGGCTCAAGTCACGGTAGAATCAAGGTTGCGATTTCCCGGACGTTATGATCCCTATGGGTCATGGGGAAAGGACGGACCTCCAGTGGTGGGTGACAGACGAGAACCTACGAAGAGGGGTGGATCTTCTCGTCCTTCCCCCGGATTTAATGCTGTTTTCCGACGCCTCAAAAAAAGGGGGGGGGGGCCACGTTCTGTACCACAGGACCTCAGGCCTGTGGTCAGAATCAGAAAAGTGCCTCCATATAAATCGTCTAGAGACGAAGGCCAGTTTGTTGGCCCTTCAGCAGTTCCAACAATACCTGGCAGGTCACTCTATGGTGGTAATAAGCGACAACACCACAGTAGTGGCTTACATCAACAAGCAAGGAGGTACCTTTTCAAAGCAGCCATCCCATCTTGCAGTAGAGATACTGAGATGGACCGAAGTCCACTCGATTCTACTATTGGCGCGTTTCATTCCAGACAAGAGGAATGTGCTCGCCGACAATCTGAGCAGAGTGTCTCAGATAGTGAGTATCGAGTGGTCTTTGTGTCATCTAGTAGCCAACAAATTCCTGACTTTGTGGGGTTCCCCAACTGTGGATCTGTTCGCGACAGCGCTGATCTTCAAGATTCCACTGTACTTCTGCCCAGTCCCTCATCCCAAGGCACTCTGGCAAGATGCCTCCCAACAACGGGGGGACAACATCAACGTTTGCGCCTTTCCCGCGTTCTGTCTGATGAGGAGGGTACTCAACAAGACCAGAATATCGTTCAATTTTTTCAATGACCCTCATAGCTCCGCTATGGCATCACGCGGAATGGTTTCCAGACCTTCTGCAATTCCTAACGGAACTTCCGAGAGAATTCCTTCCACGACACGATCTACTCAGACAACCACATGCCAGCATCTTCTACAAAGCCGTAGCTTCGCTACGACTTCACGCCTGGTGACTATCCAGCATCTCCTCGCTGAGAGAAGAATTTTCGCAACAAGTTGCGATTAGGATGTCTAGACATCTGCGAAAATTATCCGCATCTGTCTACCAGGCAAAGTGGAAAGTCTTCTGTGGTTGGTATCTTGGAAGGTGTCTCTCTCCACTCGATGCCACTATTCCAGCAATAGCGGACTTCCTCGTGTATTTGCGGGAAGAAAAGGTGCCTTTCAGTCTCGTCGGTGAAAGGCTATCGCTCAGCCTTAAGTCTAGCCTTAGGCTCAAAAGAATGATCGTTTCTTCCTCGCTGGAACTTTCCCTACTCATACGAGCTTATGAACTTACCTGCCCTCAGTCGGATGTGAGACCTCCTCCATGGAACGTGGTTCGGGTTCTCAGGTCTCTTAAGAGACCTCATAGTAAGAGACCTCATAGTAAGAGACCTCACTATGAACCATTACGCTAGGCTTCAGTTCGCCACCTAACTTGGGAGACGGTGTTCTTACTAGCTTTGGCCGGCGTCGGCCAAGCGAGTCAGTGAACTTCGTGGTCTCTCATATGACATCGCCCATGCAAGGGTATGAGGGGAAGGTAACGTTTAAACTCGTTTGGTGCTAAGACTCAAAATCAGGGGTGCCGGGCGCTTGATTCGACTCCTTCCGGATTTGAGTCTCCGTTCTGTAACAGATGTCCCAGACCTTCTCCTACTGTGCCCAGTAAGGAGTCTGAGGTTATATCTCAGAAGAACGGCTACAGTCCGTCCCCAGGCGCAAGCATTGTTAGCACTGGAAGGATTAAGAGGAGGGTCACCAAGAACACCATCTCGGCATGGATTCGTAGGGTGATCCATCTGTCCCTGAATCCAGACCCTCCTCCATCATGTCACCCTAGAGCACATGATGTCATGGGCGTAGCTACGTCCCTGGCCTTCAAGAGAAATTTCTCAGTGACCCAGGTCCTTCAAGCTGGGGGGTGGAAGCATCAGACGACCTTCACAGCCCACTACCTGTACGATGTGACCCACAGGAGGCTCGATACGTTTTCTATCGGCCCTGTGGTGGCTGCACAACAGCTGGTTTAAAACCTCAGGCTCCTTAGTGGACAAGTAGCAGAGGGCATTGTTACCTGGTCTTAGTCTACATGAATGAAAAGATTTGTCTAACCCTTACTCTTTTCTTCATCCTCCCCTCTCTTGGGGAAAGCAGCATCCTGGGTTCTCTGCACAGCTGACCTCAAATCACTGCAGGTAAACCATGTTTCCTTGTGTTCCGAATATTAAGATAATACTGTCATGTCCCCATACCCTGACGAGATGGTATTGGGAGAGTCCTAGCCTAAAGTTTCCTTCTAAGGGACTACAGGTCAACTTCCTAGGACGAGTTACACTTCAGACCTTCACACACAGCTTATGTAGGCAGCAGCCCTTGCGCAGCAAGGTTCTAGTGAGGTGCAGGGACTCCTTATTGTTTTGTGCTGACACACTCAGATACTGAGTCCCCGGGCAAAGCCAAAAGCCAGTACTGGCTGGGACTTACCACCCTTCCTAAGGGGTGAGTCACCCATATTAAATAGCGTGGTTTGTATTTCAGTTATGGAACAAATGACAAATTTGTAGGTAATTTATATTTTTCCTAACTATACAAACCTTAGCTATTTAATCAAACTTGCCCGCCAGCCCTATCCCCCGTGAAGTCCTACCTCTAAGCAAAGTGAGCTCAACACAGGTGTGTATGAGGGGGGGGGGGTTGGTTGTAGCAAGCTACCCTCCCTACTCCCCCGCTAACTAGCGGTGGGGTAGTAAACCCTCGTTAAAATTCTAATGGCTCGTCATTTCAGCTACGCCGAAAGTAATAACCCATATTAAATAGCTAAGGTTTGTATAGTTAGGAAAAATACAAATTACCTACGAATTTGTCATATTTAAACTCTTAAGCAGAATTCTAACTATATTGGGTGTCTCTAACCCTTCACCAAAGGTGTTAATGAGCTATATATATAACCACCAGGTAAGTCTTGTGTTTAAAAATGTTATTTTCATTATAGTATAAATTTTTTAACATACTTACCTGGTGTTTATATATAATTAAACTCCCCCCTCCTCCCCTCTAGAGACTAGAGGCATGGAAGATATGAGGGCTCATGGAATGGTGTCTAGGTACCTCGCTAGAGGCGCGCATGTAGCACACCTGGCTATCCAATCGGCGATTGGCGCGAGTTTTGAATTTTTTGTAGTGACGTCAGGGACGTAAGCTATATATATAACCACCAGGTAATTATGTTCAAAAATTTATTTTATAATGAAAATAACATATTTAACACTTTTGTGATTTGTAAAAGTGTACAGAACCTAACCAACCCACCTAACCTAACCTAATAGTTCCCAGGTCACAACCCCTACCAGACCCCCTTCCCAGGTCACAGCCCCTAGCCGGGAGCAAGCCCTCTGGAACCCTTTTCCAGGTCACAACTGCTAGCCGAACCCCTTTACCAGGTCACAAACTAAATGTGAATCACAAATAAATCCTTACGTTACGTTAAAGTAAATTTTATACAGAAGCTTTGCCGTAGAAATGTGCTGGTCTTCCCGAAAACTTAAGTAAAAATCGAACCTTTGAGGCCATATTTCTCGGTTATTTTTTAATTTCACATGAGTAATAATAGCTTTACTCTGAACGGAGAGCATTCCCATCATAAGCAATTGCCGACATAGATGACATTACGCTGAATTTCGAAATAGATTGTACTTCCCCTAAGTTCCCTCTTGGAGACGGTTTTAAGTGATTATGGTTTAACTCAAACTAAAGGGAAGGGTGGGAAAAAAACGGATTTTGAGTGAAGCCAAAAATCTATTTTTGGGTGAGATAGCCATGTCGTCCTGATGGAAGGTTCCTTTAAATAGCTTCCTAGGGTATATTTGACTACAGTACAGTGATATTCTCAGAGAATTTGACTTAAGGTCTCCAGAATTCTAACTCTTGGCGCGAATATCCTTAAAGTTTTCCTTTTACGATATCGCATAATATCAGGGGAAGTATTCTTGACATGCCACATAGCAATCTGCACCCTGCATAGCGTTTACGCTTCGAGGGGGAAAAGTGGCAAAATAAAAGAGGAGCCGTTACTGTATAAAGTTCCCTTCCTCCGATACTGATTGAGTACCTAGATGGCGCTATAATTGCCGCCATCTTTATTTCTTGTAGCGTTAAGCCGGTACTTATGGATACAGTATTATTGGGAGGTATCCTGCCAAGGCCTTTCATAGAAAGGAAGGCGGGTCCATCAGGACGACATGGGTATCTCACCCAGAACAGGCCATGTCCTCTTGATAGAAGTTTACCAGAGCATTAATGTATCTGTGGATTTTCCAGTTGTGCCTTAAACCTCAAGACAATATTTCCTTGGTCATGTAGACCTAAGAGACCTATGACATTACCATTATACTGTATGTCATTTCTTCTAATCATAGACTATGCTAATGCTTCCTGCCGCCTACAGGGAAGAGTCAAACTAGACTCGGGAAAAAGTCTCGAAGTTTGCATATTCTATATGACCAATCTAGCAATCAAAAGGGCATACAAGTCTCACTGTATCCCTTTCACCAAAGTTTGTTTGTTCCGTAACTGAAATACAAACCACACTATTTAATATGGGTAATTACTTTCGGCGTAGCTGAAATGACGAGCCATTAGAATTTTAACGAGTGTTTACTACCCCACCGCTAGTTAGAGGGGGGGGGGGGGGCTGTAGGGAGGGTAGCTTGCTACCCCCACTCACACACCTGTGCTGAGCTCACTTTGCTCTCGGCTCGGGTGCTAGACGGACGTGTCCGCTGTCACCCCCGCCTTCTCTGACAGCCATTACTAATCTTTTGTTTGCTTTTTCTTTGACAGAGTGTTTGTGAAGTTGGCCTCTGCGATGCGTAAGTGTCCCGGTTTACCTGACCGCCCTTGTGGTACTTATATGTCGGCGGTCGAAACGGACCCACACACCTTGTGTCCTTACTGTAGGGGCCAACGGTGTGATAAGAGTAACGTATGTGGTGAGTGTAGGGAGTGGTCTACCTCCCAGTGGGAGAGGTTTTCCCAGCGCCAGAAGAAGAAGTCCAGGCGGGATATTTCTCCTTCGAAGATTTCTTTGAAAGGAGAAAATCCAAAGGGCTCTTCTTCCGTGCCCCAAACCTCCTCCGAAGCTCCCACTCGATCGGTTTCTTCCGATAAGCTGTCGAGTGGTAGCGTAGGCCGCAGTTCTGTTGACCGATCTCGGGGTTTGGGAGAGGGAGTTGCCTCCCATAGCAAGGCAGCTCCTCCTCCTCCCCCGGGGGAGGATTTAATTTCAAATGTCAGTGTAACTAATAATGATTTTTTGCAGCTTTGGGCTTCCTTGGGGCTTGAGGGTTCGCCCTCCAAGGAAGCCTTGTTTGACATGATCAAATTGGGAGCAGCTGTCAAACAATCGCAGACTTTAGCAGAGGTTGATCCTCTGTCTATCGTCGACGTTGTTGTGGCAGAGGCTTCTGATGAGTGGTATCAAACCTCTGCTACTGATGTTGCTGATGTAGCTGAAGGCTTAGTTCCCTCCTCCGAACATCCTTCGAGGGAAGAACTAAGTCCAACGGTCTCTCCTGCTGGTGATTCTCCCCCTCGGGGGAGTTCACTAACAGAGACTCCTCTTCGGAGGACTGCTGGTCAGCCTGCTGACCCCACAGACCCCAGAGGGCATATAAGGCGTAAAGCCCGCCTTCCTCTTCGCCGTAGAGGACTTCCTTCAACTCACAGGGATGTTAGGAGGCTCCTCTTTGGCTCGTTATCTCCGCAGTCCGCCGCAGAGGAACCTCGCCGTTGTTCACCGACCCTGCCAGCTACATCCCTGGACCTCTCCGCAGATCGTTCGCGATCTTCTTCGGTGGAAGGTCGTCCTTGCAGAGGACACGCCGACCTTCCACCCGCCAGACCTGCTGACCTGCCGTCGCCGTTCCTGGCCGCTGATGCGCTGTGGGCGCCCACGAACCCTGTTTTTAAACGGGCATCGGTCCCTGTTGGGCACAAGGGACTTTCTCACAATGTGACTAAGTCCCTTACGTGCCAGGTATCCCCTGCGTGCCAGCGCGCAAGCCCTCGCCAGCTGCTGCTCCTCTTATAGTGCGCCAGCGCTCACCTGCGCGCCAACGCGCCACTGCGCCCCCTCATCCTGATGCGCACCATGCGCGCCCACGATCTCCTGCGCGCCAGCGCTCTCCTACGTGCCAGCACTCGCCTGCGCGCCCACGATCTTCGGGTCTGGGCGCGAAGGGGAAGGTAATTTCTTCCCCTGCTCGCCAGTGCGCCATCCTTTACCTATGCGCCATCGCGTGGCCTGGGCGCCCTCCTGTTGTTCCTAATGTGCGCCCTCATGCGCGCCCAACGATATCGCCCTCACGGGCTCCTTGGGATCCTGCGCGCCCTCTGCTTTCACCAGAACGCGCCCCTGCGCGCCATCGATCGCCCACGCGCGCCCTCTTCCTTTACACCACTCTTTGGAAGAGCTTACCAGGGGAGTCCCTCTAGAGAGAGACTCCACCCGGCAAGTGTCTTTCTCGGCTACGGAGATCCTCAGCCAGGAGAAGGTGGCGAAGTGTGTCATGCAGGCAACTTCGTCTCTGGGCATCCTGTTACGATCTGAGGACTTGTCCAAGGAGAGTACCAGGAGGGCCATGGAGACCTTTCTACTTTCAGGCACTCGTACCATCAAGTTTCTAGCCCACTAAGTCTCAAACTTGTGGGCTAATACCATCATGAAGCGTCGAGATGCGGTGTCTGAGAGATTCCACCAGAAGGTCCCCAGCACCGAGATCAGCAGGCTCAGACATTCTCCCATCTTGGGGAGGAATCTGTTTGAGCCTAAGGACGTGGAGCAGGCGGCTGAGAGGTGGAGGAAGTCCAACCAGGACTCTCTCCTACATAGGGCTTTAAGATCAAAGCCCTATAAACCTCGAGCAACCCAGCAACCACGCCCTACCAAGACCACGAAACCGGCAGCGGCAGCAAAGACAACGGTGTCAAAGCCCTTTCCTGCCAAGGACAAGAAAGGCCGAGGTCGCAAACGCTAGGATTGGCAGTCCCCCTGCATGTCCACCAGTGGGGGGATGCCTACAAAATTGCGCAAGCAGGTGGCAGCAACTCGGGGCCGATTCCTGGACGATTTCCGTAATCAGTCAAGGATATCGCGTCCCGTTCATAACATCTCCACCTCCCCTAACAGCGAATCCAGTGTCGTTGAGCTCCCTTGCTCTGGGATCGGCAAGGGGGCAAGCCCTTCAGGCAGAAGTCGAGACCATGTTGAAGAAGGGCGCTCTCCAAGAGGTCGTCGACGGGTCCCCAGGCTTCTTCAGTTGACTCTTTCTTGTAAAGAAGGCGTCTGGAGGCTGGAGACCAGTCATCGACCTCTCAGCTCTGAACAGGTTTGTCAAGCAGACCCCACTCACCATGGAGACGGCAGACACGGTCAGACTTGCAGTGAGACCGCAAGACTTCATGTGTACACTGGATCTGAAGGACGCGCACTTTCAGATCCCAGTCCATCCGTCTTCAAGGAAGTACTTAAGATTCAGCCTAGACAACAAGATCTACCAGTTCAAGGTGCTGTGTTTCGGTCTCTCCACAGCACCGTAGGTTTTCACCAGAGTGTTCACCCTGATATCGTCGTGGGCACACAGGATCGGCATCCGTCTCCTCCGTTATCTGGACGACTGGCTGATCCTAGCAGACTCGGAGTCAGCCCTTCTTCGACAACGAGACAAACTTCGAGGACTTTGCCAAGATCTGGGGATCATGGTAAATCTCAAGAAGTCCTCTCTGCTTCCTATTCAAAGACTGGTATATCGAGGCATGATCATAGACACCAATCTCCACAAAGCCTTCCCATCAGACGACAGGATAGCAAGGCTTAGGAGGGTCTCGAGTTCTTTCCTCAGACGAGAAGAACTCCCAGCCCAATCGTGGTTACGTCTCCTTGGTCACCTCTCATCCTTGTCCCGTCTAGTTCCCAACGGTCGCCTCAGAATGAGATCTCTGCAATGGCGACTCAAGTCCCGGTGGAATCAAGGACACGATTCCCCGGACGTCATGATCCCTATGGGTCCTGCGGAACGGACGGATCTTCAGTGGTGGGTGACAGACGAGAACCTACGAAGGGGAGTGGATCTTCTCGTCCTCTCTAGGATTTGATGCTGTTTTCTGACGCCTCAAAGAAAGGGTGGGGGGCCCACGTTCTGTACCACTGGACCTCAGGCCTGTGGTCAGAATCAGAAAAGTGCCTCCATATAAATCTGCTAGAAATGAAGGCCGTATTCCTGGCCCTTCAACAGTTCCAACAATACCTGGCGGGTCACTCTGTGGTGGTGATGAGCGACAACACTACAGTAGTGGCTTACTGTACATCAACAAGCAGGGAGGTACCTTTTCAGAGCAGCTATCCCATCTCGCAGTAGAGATACTGAGATGGACCGAAGTCCACTCGATTCTACTATTGGCGCGTTTCATTCCAGGCAAGAGGAATGTGCTCGCCGACAGTCTGAGCAGAGCGTCTCAGATAGTGAGTACCGAGTGGTCTTTGGATCATCTAGTAGCCAACAAAGTCCTGACTTTGTGGGGTTCCCCGACTGTGAATCTGTTCGCTACAGCGCTGATCTTCAAGCTCCCGCTGTACTGCTCCCCAGTCCCGGATCCCAAGGCACTCTGGCAAGATGCCTTCCAACAACAGTGGGACAACATCAACGTATACGCCTTTCCCCCGTTCTGTCTGATGAGGAGGGTACTCAACAAGACCAGAATATCGGTCAATCTCTTGATGACCCTGATAGCTCTGCTATGGCATCACGCGGAATGGTTTCCAGACCTTCTGCAACTCCTAATGGAACTTCCGAGAGAACTCCCTCTACGACACGAGCTACTCAAACAACCACACGTCAACATCCTTCACAAAGCCGTAGCTTTGCTTCGACTTCACACCTGGAGACTATCCAGCATCTCCTCGCAGAGAGAGGATTTTCGCAACAGGTTGCGAACAGGATGTCTGTACACCTGCGAAGGTCATCTGCAGGGGTCTACCAGGCAAAGTGGAGAGTTTTCTGTGGTTGGTGTCGTGGAAGGGGTATCTCTCTACTCAATGCCACTATTCCAGCAATAGTGGAGTTCTTCGTGCATTTGCAAGAAGAAATGCGCCTTTCAGTCTCGGCAGTGAAAGGCTATCGTTCGGCCTTAAGTCTAGCCTTCAGGCTCAAAGGAGTGGACATTTCTTCTTCGCTGGAACTTTCTCTACTCATACGAAGTTATGAACTTACCTGCCCTCTGTCGGAAGTGAGACCTCCTCCATGGAACATGGTTCGAGTTCTCAGGTCTCTTAAGAGACCTCCCTACGAACCATTACGCCAGGCTTCAGATCGCCACCTGACTTGGAAGACGGTGTTCCTACTAGCTTTGGCCTCGGCCAAGGGAGTCTGAACTTCATGGTCTCTCGTATGACATCGCCCATTCAAGGGGATGGGGGGAGGTAACATTCAGATTCGTCCCTGAGTTTGTTGCTAAGACTCAGAATCCGGCAGTGCCGGACCCTCGGTTCGACTCTTTCCAGGTTTAGAGTCTTCGTTCTGTAACAGATGACCCAGACCATCTCCTTCTGTGCCCAGTAAGGGGTCTGAGGCTATATTTCAAAAGAACAGCTGCAGTTCATCCCCAAGTGCAGGCATTATTTGTGAGCACTGGGAGGACAAAGAGGAGGGTTACCAAGAATACTATCTCGGCATGGATTCGTAAGGTAATCCATCTATCCCTGAATCCTGACCCTCCTCCTTCACGTCGCCCTAGAGCACATGATGTCAGGGGCGTAGCTACGTCCCTGGCCTTCAAAAAGAACTTCTCAGTGACGCAGGTTCTACAAGCAGGGGTGTGGAAGCGTCAGACGACCTTCACAGCCTACTACCTGCAATACGTGACCCACAGGAGGCTCGATACGTTCTCTATCGGCCCTGTGGTGGCTGCACAACAGCTGGTTTAAACCTCAGGCTCCTTAATGGACAAGTAGCTGAAGGTTGAGGGCATTGTTACCCGGTTTTAGTCTGCATGAATGAAAAGGTTTGTCTGGCCCTTATTCTTTTCTTCATCCTCCCCTCTCTTGGGGAAAGCAGCATCCTGGGTTCTCTGCACAGCTGACCTCGAACCACTGCAGGTAAACCATGTCTCCTTGTGTTCCTAGTATTAAGCTAATACTGTCACGTCCCCATTCCCTGACGAGGTGGTATTGGGAGAGTCCTAGCCTAAAGTTTCCATCTAAAGGATTTCAGGTCAACTTCCTAGGACGAGTCACACTTCAAACCTTCACACACAGCTTATGTAGGCTGCAGCTCTTGCACAGCAAAGTGCTAGCGAGGTGCAGGGACTCCTTATTGTTGAGTGCTGACACACTCAGATACTGAGTCCCCGGGCAAAGCCAAAAGCCAGTACTGGCTGGGACTTACCACCCTTCCTAAGGGGTGAGTCACCCATATTAAATAGCGTGGTTTGTATTTCAGTTACGGAACAAACGACAAATTTGTAGGTAATTTGTATTTTTCCTAACTGTACAAACCTTAGCTATTTAATCAAACTTGCCCGCCAGCCCTATCCCCCGTGAAGTCCTACCTCTAAGAAAAGTGAGCTCAGCACAGGTGTGTGTGTTTGGGGGGTGGGGGGTGGGGGGGGTTTAGCAAGCTACCCTCCCTACCCCCTTGCTAACAAGCAGTGGTGTAGTAAACCCTAGTTAAAATTGTAAGGGCTCGTCATTTCAGCTACAGTACGCCGAAAGTAATTACCCATATTAAATAGCTAAGGTTTGTATAGTTAGGAAAAATACAAATTACCTACGAATTTGTCATTTTTAAATATGTAACTTCCCTGGTAGTTACCGACGCGGCACGACAGAAATTAAAATTGTTCCGTAACCGAAATACAAACCACGCTATTTACAAAGGGTATTACTTTTAGCGTAGCTGAAATGGCGAGCCATTAGAATTTAACGAGGGTGTATTACCCCTGCGCTAGTTAGCGGGGGGGTAGGGGAGTGGTAGCTAGCTACCCCTCCTCCCCCTCACACACAGGTGAATACTCACTTTAACTTTTGGCTCGGACTGTGACAGACGTCTCTGTCTTGGTCCTCGCTTGGCAGCCATTGTCTGTTTTGTCTTTACTTAATCGCTTACTTTTCATTTACTCAATATATATGTAAACATGTTTTCATGTTTGTATATATATTTGAGTATAGAAATAAGTAAGTTTCCTTTTCAGATGTGTGTGTGTAGTGTACGATATCTACGTGGAGGCCTCGGCAGTTAGGCCACCACGGCGTTTTTTATGGGTGGCGGTCGAGTTTGACTTATGTCTTTCTCTCTCTCTCTCTCTTGAGGTCGTTCACCCTTTTACTCCGTGTTACTACGCCCTTGTAGCCTAGCTTCCTTTCCGTGTGGGGGGTTGCTACGCCGTACGTTTGTATCAATTAGTTATGAATCTAATTGTAGTTGTTTTTTGTTTTTCAGCTTGTAGAACGATTCCTTTTGGGGTTTTCGTTCTTTCTTTAGTGTTCATTCATTTTTAAATTACATAATTACATAGTTACATAATTATAATTGTTATAATTCTGTTTTGGTTACAGCTCTCCTTCCGCGAGTGTAAGTGGTTGTGAGGGCACGTGCCTGTTGTGTAATTCTTGTTCCTTTCCCTCGGGATTCCTCTTCGGAGCCTTCCCGGTGGAATGAATGTGTACTAATATTATTTGTTTTATTTTTTTACAGTTACCGATCTAGTTCGTTTCTGTAATATAGCAACGGTGTGAGCTGTCTGGTGGAGTCCTAGGGATTCGGCTGTTGCTGCCTCCCCCTTTGTATTTTCGTCAGGGGCGTGTCTCCTTCTACTGGTAGTACTCCCGTGTCGACGGACAGCTCTCCAGTTCATTTTAGAACAGTCAGGAGGCTTGCCTCCTTGGGCGGATAACTTTCCTTCCGAGGGAAGTTTTTCCTGTCCAGGCTTGAGTTTTTCCCCTTTTGGGGGGTTCTTCTCTTGCCTTTTTTTTCGTGCGACTATGCTCTTGGTGCTGAGCGGTCGCACCTGCAGTTTCGCTCAAGGGGCTGGGCAACTGCAGGAGCTCCTCTTCGGAGGATTGCTCCTTTTAGGTCACTGGCTGACCAGTCTCTTCCACGAAGTGTTTCTCTTTCGTTCGCGAGAGAGTACACTCATAGAGACTCCTCTTCGGAGGTTTCTTCTGTTGCTGTTGCTGTTGCTGTTGGCCTCCCTCGCCGTAAGGCCCACCGTCCGCCTTGTCGTAAGGGCCTCTCATCTCCCTATAAGGGTGCTTGAGGCGCCTTTTTGGATCTCCGTTTGCAGTCTACAACTCCTTTTTCTCGATCTTCCGCCTTGGTGCAGATGGACAGCAGTCTGATCTCGTCTTCCGACGGGCAACGGTCTTCCCGACGGACAACGGTCTGCCCGACGGACAGCGGTCTTCCGACGGACATCAGTCTCCCGGCGGACAACGATCCCTTCGGGGCAAAGGGTTGCCCCCACGGGGGTTCTTCCCTTGCGTGTCAGGGTTTCCCTGCGCGCCCTTCTGCTCATCAGCGCTTTCCTGTTCGTCAGCGCTTTCAAGATGATCTTCCCTGCGGTTCCTGTTGGTTCCTGTTACGCGCCCTGTGCTCTCACGTTCGCCCTCGCGATCTAGAACTTCGGTTCAGGTCGGGGTCAAGGACTCTTCTTCTTTGCGCATGCTTCCACGCGTAGCCTTCTGCTCGTCAGCGATCATCAGCTCGTCAGCGATCATCAGCTCGCCAGCGATCATCAGCTCGCCAGCGATCATCAGCTCGCCAGCGATCATCAGCTCGCCAGCGATCATCAGCTCGTCAGCGATCATCAGCCCGCCAGCGATCATCAGCCCGCCAGCGATCTCCGGATCGCCCACGTGTGTTACAGCCGGCGCGCCAACGTTCTCCAACACTTCTGAAGGAACATGGTTCGCCAGCTACTAGCTCACCTGCGCATGCTGATCACCATCGCGCGACCCTCAACTACGGATGCTGATCGCCATCGCACAACCCTCAACTGCGGATGCTGATCGCCATCGCGCGACCCTCAACTGCGGATGCTGATCGCCATCGCGCGACCCTCAACTGCGGATGCTGATCGCCATCGCGCGACCCTCAACTGCGGATGCTGATCACCATCGCGCTACCCTCAACTGCGGATGCTGATCGCCATCGCGCGACCCTCAACGGCAGATGCTGATCGCCATCGCGCGACCCTCACCTGCGGATGCTGATCGCCATCGCGCGACCCTCAACTGCGGATGCTGATCGCCATCGCACGACCCTCAACTGCGGATGCTGATCGACATCGCGCGACCGCACACCTGCGGATGCTGATCACCATCGCTCAACCCTGCGCATGCTGATCACCATCGCGCGACCCTCAACTGCGTATGCTGTTCGCCATCACGCGATCGCCCACCTGCAGATGCTGTTCGCCATCGCGCGACCGCCAACCTGCGCATGCTGATCGCCATCGCGCGACCCTGGCATGCTGATCACCATCACGCGACCCTGCGCATACTGATCACCATCGCGCGACCCTGCGCATGCTGATCACCATCGCGCGACCCTGCGCATGCTGATCACTGCTCGCGATCGCTCACCTTCGCATACTGCTCGCCATCGCTCACCTTCGCATACTGCTCGCCATCGCTCACCTGCGCATACTGCTCGACCATCGCGTCGGCATATCACAACACGCCATCGCCAACCTGCGCGTTAGCGCTCACCAGCTCACCACTGATCGCTTGTTGATCCATATCGCCAGCAGTCCTCGCCCACGCGGCAGCGCGTTTCCTCGCCATCGCGCTAACGCTTGCGTTCACCGCCTCGGACTCGCTCTCATCCACCTGCCCACCCTCATGACCGCTCGCCTGCGCGCCCGCGCGACCGCTCAACCGTGCAACCGCGCGACCGCTCGCCCGTGCAACCGCACGACCACTCGCCCGCGCGCCCACACGCCCACGTGCCTGCACGTCTACGCTCATGCTCTCCAATGTTCGCCCACGCGCGAACTAACGGTTTTTTCCATCGCGCAGACGGATGGTGTTCCGTCGCGCGAACCTACAGTGTTTCTTCGCACAATGTCGGCTTATTTCTTGCAGTATCCATTGCTCGTCTATGGGTTATCGCCCGCCGACCACCAGGAATTCCCGTCGCGCGAGCTCCAGGGCAATTGCGACCACGATTCCCAATGGGGTTTTCGCAGCATGACCAGCCTGGCGAGTTCCTCTGGAGCGTATTTCCAGAACACTGTCTCACCCCGTAAACACAGAGCATGGCACTTGCAGAATAGGAGAAACTTAAGGGAGATCTGAGCAACACTCCTCTATTCCTGAACCTGGGTTAGCCCCTCCCCGTCATTCCCTGGAAGGATTTTTGGCGGGGGGGGCTTTCCGTTCGAGATTTCTCCATCGGACAAGGGGTGACTGCTTACCTCTTCCTCTGGGAGCTTACCAGGTTCTTTCCCTCCTCGGTTACGGCCCGAGGTTTGGTTCAAGGAAGCTACAGGAAGATCAAGGGTACTTTCCTCCTCTCGAGCTCAGGCACCTTGGCCTTTCGTCGTTAAGTATCTAACTTGCGGACAAGCTCGATGTTGTACCATCTGGACGCGCTGACTGAGGGCTTCCTTCGGGTGTCTCATCTGTGGAGGTCGACGACCTCAGACACCCTTCCATCCTTGAGAAGAGTTTGTTTGTGCCCAAGGACAGAGACTTAGACAGCTGCTGTGCGGAGTAAATCGACTTCCGGTTTCACTCCTCCAAGGCGCTTTCTTCCAGACTCTGCAGGGCTCCAGCGCCTTTTCTTTCAACCACGTCGGCCTAAGTTATTGGCTACGACAACTGGGACAAGGTGTCCAATTGCAGTTTTCTCCTGTCAGGAACAGATGGCACGGGAGACTCCCCCGGGGGGGCATAGTCCTAAAAGGAGTTCACGAACTCTAGGATTGCAGGTTTTTCGCTGGGAGGATGCTTAAGGTTACTCATCCGAATGACAGCTTCCCGATGCCCATTCCCGCATATTCTCTGTGAGTAGCCAAGGATATCGCGCCTGCCGTCTCTCAGCGAATTCAGTGTCTCTGAACCTCTATGCCATAGCGTCAGCAGAGTTGCCCGGTTGGGCAGAATGATCCATACCTTAGGCGAAGGTCTTCCTTAGGATCATCGACGGCTTCACCCCCGGCCCCCTCAGTCGATCCTTTCTTGTAAGGAAGGATCTGAGAGGGGATGTCCATAGTCGACCTCTCAGCCCCGATCAAGTTTGTCGAACAAACTTCGGCCAGCAGAATCGATCAGACTGGTAACGAGGTGACAGGACTCCTTAAAAACCCTGGATCGGAAGGACGGGTACTTTCAGTTTCCAATTCATCCATCTTCCAGGGTGCTCGTCGAATTCAGCCTAGACTGCAAGGATTCCTGCTTATGATGCAGTGTGGCTATCCCGCCGTGGCATAGCAGGTTTGTTTCCCCAGGGAACTCTCCCTGCCTTCCTCTTGGCCGCTCAGGGGCAGGCTTCCGCCTCCTCTGCTGTTTGGAGGGCTGGTCAACTCCTGTAGGCTCGGGTTTCGACCTTCTTCAGCGCCGGGACAAGCTTCCGGATGCTTACCATGAGTGTGGGCTCATGGTATTTTGCTTGGAGCCTTTTCTTCCTCTGCCTCAACATCTGGAGTATCTGGCCATGATATTGAGTCAACCGCCTTACCACATTGGAAACCCTGCTTCTCGTCCATCCAACGAGGTTAAGCAACGTCGGTACTTGGATGGGTGACCACCTGGGGACGCCAGATTCTGTTACCACATCCTCCGAGCCTTCTTTTCGGTTGACTGTGGCAAGACTGAGGAGAGTCGCAGTACCTGTTCTCAGTCAAGCAGAGCTTTCAGCCCTACCTTGAAACGTTTCCTAGTTCTTCTTTCCTCATTGACCCGTCTATAGTCCGAACGGTCGCCTCAGGATAAGTTCCATGTGGGGCGATCCAAGTTCCGGTGGCTTCAGGCAATGTTTAACCGGACTCCCTGGCCATATGGGACCAGCGGAACTATTAGACCTGCAATGGGTGTTGACCTATGGAGCCTCTTGATGGTAGTGGATATTCTCGTCCTTTCCCCACATTCTTGATGCGGTTCTCGGACTCGTCAAAGGAAAAGGGGGGGGGGGGGCATGTTCCGGTCCAGGCCTATGGTCAAGACCTGAAGGATACCTCTCCATCATTCAGGCAGGCTTAGGGGCCTTAGTCTGGCCCCTCTTCAGATCATACAGCTACTGCCGAGTCTCCCCGTTGCGCGTCGACTTCATTCTAACCAGCAGGGGACGCATTTTCACACCTTCACATCTTGCAGTAGAGATACCGGGATGATTGAGATTCTCTCAATACCACTATCGGCTCTCTCATTCCAGGCAGGGGAATGTTTCTCTCAGACTATCCGAGCAGAGCCTCATAGAGAGAGTGTACCTAGGGGTCTTTGACCTTGGGTAACCAGCAAGTGCTGGTCTGGGGGACCTGATCGCGACAGCTTGGAACCTCAAGCTTCCGCTAGTCTTCCCCCCAGTCTCAGTCCCCGAGACACTGGCAAGATGCATTCCGGTGATGGCGGGACAACTTCGATGCCTGCGTCTTCCCTCCTTTTTGTCTGCGGACAATGGGCCTCAACAAGACCAGGTTGTCTGTCAACCTTTCAATGGGAGAGCTCCACTGGGACTACGCGCAGAACGGTTTCTGGACCCTCTGCTTCCCCTGACGGAACTCCCGGGAGAGCTTCTCCCACGGCGCAGACTACTCAAGCAACCACACTGCGACATCTCTCCCGAACCGGGACGTTGCTTCGGCTTCATGCCTGGAGACCCTACGCTTCCTCCTCTAGAAGAGACAACCCGCTACAGTCGCGGTACGGAGGTCGCGTCATCTGCGATAGTCATCCACAGGGGTCTCCCAGGCAAAGTGAAGAGTCTAAGGTGGTTGGTGCCGTGGGAGATATACCTCTTCCCTTGAGGCCTCTTCTCCAGCAATAACAGTCTTATTGCCTTTCGGCGGGAGGAAACTCCTTTCCGCTCTCGGCAATGAAGCCTGTCGCTCAGCCTTTCCCTGACCTTCAGGCTTAAAGGGATAACTTTTTCCTGCCCGCTGGATCTATCCTCGCTCATGCGAAGCTACGATCGTCCCTGCCCTAGTCGGAGGAAGACCTCCAACTTGGAGCATGGCTTGGACTTTTAGTCCTTTAAGAGATCTTCTCAAGACCCTTTTACGACAGGCCTCGGATTGTATTCCGCCTTGGGTCTTCTGCTCACTCTGGCCACGGCCAGTGTGTAATCAATCTTCTTGTCTCTTACTACTCCCCCCTTTCTAAGGAAGAGGGGAAGACAACATTCAGGCTCGCTCCTGAGTTGTTGGCTAGACTCAGAATCTGAGGGTCCCGGCCCTTCGGTCCGATTCATTCAAGATTTCGAGTCTCCATTCTGTGTCTGATGTCCCAAGACCTTCTCTTTCTTGCCAGTAAGGAATCGAGAGGTTAGCGCTGGGAACAGCTGCAGTTTGTCCTCAGTTGCAGCCGATTTGGGAACACAAGGAGGACATGGGGGGAGAGTCACCAGTATACCTCTTCAGCCCGGACTCAAGGACATTCATCTCGTCCTGTCTTCAGACCCTCCCCCGTCACGTCGCCCTACAGCACGATGTTGGATACATCGCAACGTCCCTCGCCTTCGAGTAATACTACTCTGTGACGCAGGTGCTACAAGCTGGAGTCTGGAAGGGTCTGATGACCTTCGCAGCCCGCTTCCTGCAGGGCGTGACCCACAGTAGTCTCGATACGTTTTCTATCGCTCTGTGGTGGCTACACAACAGCTGGTCTAACCTCAGGCTCCCTTTTGGACAGGTAGCAGAAGGTTGAAGGTATTGTTATCAGGTTTTAGTCTGCATGAACGAAAGAAGTATGTCTGGCCCTTACTTCTTTCTTCATCATCCCCTCTACGGGGAAGCAGCATCCTGGTCTCTGCATAGCTGACCTCGAACCTCTGCAGGTAAACCATGCTTCCTTGTGTTCCGAGTATTGAGTCAATACTGTCGCGTCCCCCATACCCTGACGAGGTGGTATTGGGAACGTCCTAACCCAGAGTTCCTTCTGGAACTCCAGGTCAACTGCCTAGGACGAGTCACACTTCTTCCTTCACACACAAGCTTACGTAGGCCACATGGTTCCTTGCGGAGCAAGGAACTTGTGAGGTGCAGGGACTCCTTTTCTCGAGTGCGACTCACTCGGATTCTGAGTCCCCGGGTAAAGCCAAAGCCAGTATGGCTGGGGACTTTCCACCCTTCCTAAGGGATAAGTCACCCTTTGTAAATAGCGTGGTTTGTATTTCGGTTACGGAACAAATGACAAATTCGAAGATAATTTGTATTTTTCCTAACCATACAAATCTTAGCTATTTACACATATTTGCCCGCCAGCCCTGTCCCCCAAGACAAGTCCTACCTCTAAGTGAAAGTGAGTATTCACCTGTGTGTGAGGGGGAGGAGGGGTAGCTAGCTACCACTCCCCTACCCCCCCGCTAACTAGCGCGGGGGTAATACACCCTCGTTAAATTCTAATGGCTCGCCATTTCAGCTACGCTAAAAGTAATACCCTTTGTAAATAGCTAAGGTTTGTATGGTTAGGAAAAATACAAATTATCTTCGAATTTGTCATATTTGTGGCGATCGCCGCCATGTCAGTAGGTGGTCATACATGAGCGCCATCACTCGTAGGTTATTAGAACCATTCCCAACATCTTCAGAAATTCTGTCGTTGATCGAGTCAACACCTCGGGAATTCTTTTCGTGGATATATTACTTTATTCTACAATTTGGTGAAGTACATTTTGTCTGATTATTGTTAATAGCTTTCGCTGCCTTTCAACTATCGAAGATTTTATATAGGTTAATTTTTTGCGCGTCCAACTTGGACAGTTTAAGTGAACTTGATTTCATACAAAGATGTCCAGACCCAGTAATGGCTCTTCTGTTGTTAAACTTTGGTTGTTGGGCTAGACCAGCTTTCAAGCTGCTCTTTCTTCCCGCCCTGTAATTAACAGGGAGCATGTATGTATTTGTTTTTGTTCCTTGTATTGAGGGATCAAAGATTTTTTCCCCCTACTTTATTAACGAACAACTCTTAAAGTTATAATGGAAGGAAGACATTTTCTCATTAAACATTGTGATGTTACTATTTTGTAACGTAACTCTTAGCAGAGCAGAATGTGATTACCTTGTAGGAATTCAGTCCTTCTTTGTGATGAAGTCAGTCATGTGACGTAATTCGTTTAGTATGACTTGCATTTTATGAATTATTTTCTTTCTTGCAAGAAATTTTTAAAATATTAGCTTTCTAAGCATAAGTATGTTTATAATGTAAGGAAATATATTGTTTTCAAGTATATATTTGTCCTATTAGTATATTTCGCTTAGTCAATTTTTTATTTAGAGTTTTCTCGAGCGTACAGTCATTTTACGCTCGTAGTACGACTAAGAGAGATGTCAGATATTAAACGATCATTTTTGTTTCACAATACTTGTATCGTTATTTAATATTTCGCTTTTGAGAATACTAATATTATTCATATATCCTATTGTATTTTCATTCTGGCCCTTGACTAAAGAGAACATTCTCTCGCAATGGGCAGATCTATTATGATCTAATGTGAAATAGTTTAGAGAGCTAGTGTTCAATGGCACATATAATGACGCAATGCAGTCAAGCAACGATAAGTAATACTCTTGTCAATCGTTTTTTGTTTTTACAATTACTGGTATCGTTATGTTATATTTCGATTTTGAAAATACTAATATTAATCATATATTCTATTGTGTTTTCTTTCTAGTCCTTGACGAAAGAGTATAATATCTCGTAACGGGTAGGTCTATTAAGATCTAATGTGAAATAATTTAAAGTGCTAGTATTCAGTGTCAGTGCAGTGGAGGGTGCGTTCGTTCGTGTCCGTTATAATCCCAGCCGGGGACCTCTTCCATGCTCCCCAACCCCTGGGAGAAGGAAAGTCGAAAGGCAAAAGGATATGGCAGACCTTGATTAGCGAATGAACGTCCCCTCGAACGATCATGTCAACAATGTATACAGTGAACCCTCGCTACTTCGCGGTTCGACAATCGCGGATTCACCACTTCGCGGGGTTTTCCCATAACCCATATATATATACATATCGCGGATTTTCCGGAAAATTCGAAAATACCGCGAAATCTGAAGATAACCAAATACGATATTTTGTTACCTGTAATTCCATTAATACTGTAATTAGTAATATCTGCTCTTACTGATTGTTCATTGCATTACATATGATATATAATTCAGCACAGAAAGAAATAAAACACGAAAAGAGAATGTGATCATACGATAATTCAGTACGTACTGTAGTAAAATTAAATCGAACATGAAACGCAAATCAGATGCAGTCATACCATATTAGAATGGTGTGTACTGTAATGGATGTGCTTCTTTTCCATGAATCTTTTGTATGTATACGTACGTAGTACAGTACTGCATCCAATAATATTCTTTGTTGCAAAAATCACATTTCGAATAAGTACTGTAAGCGTACGAGAGAGAGAGAGAGAGAAAGAGAGAGAGAGAGAGAGAGAGAGAGAGAGAGGCGTAAAATAGCGTACGTACGTAAATTTTTATTATTATTGTTATTATTATTATTATTGTTGTTGTTGTTAATAAAATTATTATTGTTATTATTATTAATCATTATTATTATTATTATTACTGTACAGTATTATTATCATTATTTATTATTATTACGGTATTGTACTTAATCTACGTACGTTCAGTATGCGCGGGGCATCTTCTATGAGTAACCAACGCACCATGTACTGTAAGACGGGTTGTGATTGGTTCAAGCGCTGATAGATGACGAATCAAAACTCAAGTTTTGTTATCTAGCCTGTGATTGGTGTTTTGCCCGCATCTTCAACTTCCAGCATCACAGTTCTCGCGGGTCTGCATCGTTCACTTTCTCTTTCCGCGTATTGCTGAGTAGACGTTCTTAACTTTGTGAAGTTTAATCTGTGCTGTGTGCGACTGTTTTAAGTTGAACTTTCTGTTAAACCCTACTGTACAATGCCTCCCAAGCCTTCTGCTTCTACTAAGGCTGGTAGTGAGCCTAAACAGCACCGAAAGATGATGACGATTGCTGAGAAGGTGACGCTTCTCGATACTATGTTAAAAGACAGTAGAAGTTACGCGGCCGCAGACCTCGAAGACCTGACGAAATCGGGCAGTGAAGACAGTGAAACACAGGAAGAGTTCCAAGAAAATGTCGAAGAAACGGTCTTAAAATTAGAACGGCTTGCCAAGCTCTGCAAGCTTGCGAATGAGGTGAAAGAAATGTCGCAAGAGTGGGACGAGGATATGGTTCGTTCTGTACAATTCTGCACCAAGATCGATGAACACATGGCTCCCTACAGGATGCTCTTGCGAAAGAAGAAGCAGCGGCAGCAACTTCCGATCACAATGCCCTCAGAAGAAATTGAAGAAGTGTCTCAGGAAGAAGTTGAAGAGGTGTCCCAGGAAAAGACACCTCCGTCTGAAGAGACGTAAAATACTACAGTATTATTGGCTGCACAGTAGAAGACATCATCAGCTTCATCATCATCATTTCTACTGTGCAGCAAATTCATCGCCATCATCATTCAAGTTTTTCTTGAACTTCTTTCGTGGTGAGTACAGTAACAATCTTTATTTTTTACTTAAACATTTTAATATTTGTGTCTGTTTTATAGTTTAGTACTGTATGCATTAAGTTAAAGGGAAGGTTTTAAAAGCCTATCATATTTTTTTTGTTTAAAATTTACATTTACGTACGTAAAACAATCTCTCTCTCTCTCTCTCTCTCTCTCTCTCTCTCTCTCTCTCGTAAATTGTTTTCCTGCTTTGCTACGTACAGTATGTACTGTATGATTTTATATAGATACGGTAAATAATATTTGTAATAACATATTTTGTAAATGCTTTTACTGTAAATATCATTATTTATCACTTTCATCATGCGCGTTAAATGCCTTCTTTGTTCTGAGCGTGGTTGTTTACTGAGCGTACTTTATGACGCCGTCGTTTCAGGTGGCGTCATAAAGAAAAACATTTCATTTGGAAGTCCTAAGGAAAATTAAGTAAAACATTGGTAATAACAAAATCAACATACTGTATACATCAATACAGTATAATCGATGCAAAAACTAACCTATACATATATGTGTACAGTACACTAAATGAGTTTGTTTCTTCATTATGATCAGAGATAAACGTAAACAAAACATTGGTTGCCATTTTTTATCGTACTTTTTAGGTGTTTAGGAAACGCATGATATAAAATCGCCTTTAATATTTGTGCCTGTTTTAGTTTAGGGTACTGTAGTACATGCATTAAGTGTTCTGTACATTAAAGGGTAGTTTGTTAACAGTACTACGTACAAGGGAAGGTTTTAAAAGTCCAAATATACATGTTAAATAAATAGGTAAATATGGTGTCAATACTTCGCGGATTTTCACCTATCGCGCCCGCGTCTGGAACCTATCTACCGCGATAAACGAGGGTTCACTGTAGATCGCTCCATCTTAATAGTAAAAGCGAGGTTAAAATGTATGCATTTTCATCGGACGCAAAAATCGCGACGTGATTGGAGCCAACCACTACGTTCTAAACTACTCAAGAGACGTATGTCTCCTAATAAACCCTCCTGCAGTGACTGTGTTCACCAGAGGTGTTCCTTTCGGACTAAGACTACGTGTCAGCACCGAAACAATTGCGTAAGAGCGCATAGTCCGTCGGATAAAGAAGGTGCTCAGTTTACGTCAGTACACGCTCCTTTTCTGCCCCCAGATTGGGAAATGTCAGAGGGTCTTTCCCCTGTTAACCACCTGGACAGATTCTAATGCTGTTGACAGACGCAGACACCGGTCTGGTCTCTGGGGGGGGGGATCTCTCACAACAATCGATACACGTAACACGATTCAGATCGCGCACAAGAAGTATCGACAGTTGACGATACCTCTCAGCGATCACTACATAGTTCAGTTAAAGCACACGACGCTCATTATGTATCTGATTTGTCAGAATTAAAAGAGGTGTATTTCGTCTCTGTTGATGGTTACGATTCTTGGGCCCACAGCGATAGACCAAGAAAACGGTCTTCCGATAGTATCGGACAGCATAGTTCTCCGATACTCAGTAACGCTCCCTCTCAGCGATCAGCTCGCATTGCGGCAAGTGTTAGGACGGACGCATGCGGTAGTCTGGTCTCATCCTCACGGCAGTCGCAGACACCAATCTGGTCTCTCCTTCACGGCAGACGCAGATGCCAGTCTGGTCTCTCCTTCACGGCAGACGCAGACGCCAGTCTGGTCTCTTGGGAGAGATCTCTCACAACAATCGATACATACAAGTATCGACAGTTGACGATACCTCTCTGCGAAACGCTCCCTCGCAGTGATCAGCTCGCTTTGCGGCAAGCGTTAGGACGGACGCATGCGGCAGTCTGGTCTCTTCCTCACGGCAGTCGCAGACACCATTCTGGTCTCTCCTTCACGGCAGACACAGACGCCAGTCTGGTCTCTCCTTCACGGCAGACGCAGACGCCAGTCTGGTCTCTCCTTCACGGCAGTCGCAGACACCAATCTGGTCTCTCCTTCACGGCAGACGCAGACGCCAGTCTGGTCTCTCCTTCACGGCAGTCGCAGACACCAATCTGGTCTCTCTTTCATGGCAGACGCAGACACCATTCTGGTCTCTCCTTCACGGCAGACACAGACGCCAGTCTGGTCTCTCCTTCACGGCAGACGCAGACGCCAGTCTGGTCTCTCCTTCACGGCAGTCGCAGACACCAATCTGGTCTCTCCTTCACGGCAGACGCAGACGCCAGTCTGGTCTCTCCTTCACGGCAGACGCAGACGCAGACGCAAGTCTGGTCTCTTGGGAGAGATCTTTCACAACAATCGATACATACAAGTATCGACAGTTGACGATACCTCTCTGCGAAACGCTCCCTCGCAGTGATCAGCTCGCTTTGCGGCAAGCGTTAGGACGGACGCATGCGGCAGTCTGGTCTCCTCCTCACGGCAGTCGCAGACACCATTCTGGTCTCTCCTTCACGGCAGACACAGACGCCAGTCTGGTCTCTCCTTCACGGCAGACGCAGACGCCAGTCTGGTCTCTCGGGGGAGATCTCTCACAACAATCGATACAGTGAACCCTCGCTACTTCGCGGTTCGACCATCGCGGATTCACCACTTCGCGGGTTTTTTCCATAACCCATATATATATACATAACGCGGATTTTCCGGAAAATTCGAAAATACCGCGAAATCTGAAGACAACCAAATACGATATTTTGTTACCTGTAATTCCATTAATACTGTAATTAGTAATATCTGCTCTTACTGATTGTTCATTGCATTACATATGATATATAATTCAGCACAGAAAGAAATAAAACACGAAAAGAGAATGTGATCATACGATAATACAGTACTGTATACAGTACGTAGTAAAATTAAATCGAACATGAAACGCAAATCAGATGCAGTCATACCATATTAGAATGGTGTAAGGCTGCTGATGGCTACTATACTACAAATGTAATGGATGTGCATCTTTTCCATGATTCTTTTGTATGTACAGTATACGTACGTAGTACTGCATCCAATAATATTCTTTGATGCAAAAATCACATTTCGAATAAGCGTACGAGAGAGAGAGAGAGAGAGAGAGAGAGAGAGAGAGAGAGAGAGAGAGAGAGAGAGAGAGAGAGAGACACATCCTACAAAAGAATAAAATAGCATACGTAAAGCTATTACGTGTATTATTATTGTTATTATTATTATTATTGTTGTTGTTGTTAATAAAATTATTATTGTTATTATTATTATCATTATTATTATTATTATTACTGTATTTTTCAATATTAAACTTACCCGATGATCATATAGCTGTCAGCTCTGCTGCCCGACAGAAAAAACCTACGGGCGGAATACGCCAGCGATCGCTATACAGGTGGGGGTGTACATCAACAGCGCCATCTGTCAAGTAGGTACTTAAGTACTCGATGTCAACATAGAACCAATTTTCTCTCTGTCGTGCCACTGGCAAGACCTACTAAATACGCCGTCCCTAACTGGATTTGTTTTCACAACGATTTGGTGAAGTACACTATTCCAGTTTTGAGCTTTCGCTATGCAGGGGTTTTTTCTTCATTTCAAAACTTGAACTCGTTTTGGATAGATTTAATTATGGTGACGAAGAGAGTATGGACTCTCTTTCACTTTTAAATGGCCGACCCTTCCCTTAGACGGAAGTGTGTTTAGGTTTTTGGTAATTTTGCTTAACACGTTGTAGATCTATTTATTTTATATCTCTCCGCCTTTGTGGGCCTCTTCGATTAACTTTCCATTTATTATAAACTTATAAAAAATAAATTTTTATGTTTGTTTATATGCGACCTTTCCTAATGGTGGGCGGTCCTAACTTGGAACCGAAGTTAATTAACATTGAGCCCGTTATATCGTATTTAACCTTTAAAGAATTTAATACTTTTTTAATTTTAATGTTTTATGAAAGAATTTCTTTGATAGTCTCGTACTGTTTTCAAAGATGAACTAGCGTTTGGTTTTTTAGTCTACGCAGTTGTTGACGTTCAGAACGTTCAACATGTGCTCTATCGTTACGATAGAGAGAGAGTGTATCACGGTTTCACTTTGCAGTAAGAGTAAACCGATTCTAGCGTTTCGTTCATTCTTTCTTAGCTTAAAATGGTTTTTAAATTCTAATTAAAGGACTTTTTATTTGGAAAACCTTTCAGTTTTTTCCTTTAGCAAATAACATGTTTTAACGATATATAATTGGGCTCTTCTCTCAGGTGCGAAATCAAGAGAGAAAGAGAGAGAGAGATAGATACGGAGGGAGAGAGAGGAGAATAAACGTTTCGTTCAAGCGGGTAACGTTGTTCTCGTTTTTTTACTCTCCTCCCTAGTCGCTGTAGGGGAAGAAGGTAAAACGTTTTTGGGGTTTTATTCTTGTTCCCAGGCTTTGTGCGGTGAGA